>NC_056727.1:951700884-951945884 GCF_019279795.1 Protopterus annectens
CTCACTATATCCTTTTGAAAAAAATGTTGGCAATTCCTGCAGTCAGTATAACCAATTTTCACTGTAAAATCATAGCACTTGCATCAGTAGAACAAATATTTAAATACTGTAACTCTAACCACACACACACACACACACACACATATATATATATATATATATATATATATATATATATATATATATATATATGGGTTCAATCCTCATGAGCAAATGTGTGTTTGGTCGACAGCTGTTTAGTTGACTGTTTATGACTAACTAAGCAGCTGGTCGGCAGGTAACCATGAACAATTCCCAAGGTTGGTGAATATTCTCTTACACCTTGTTTGTGCAGTGTATATAATTAGCAGGGAGTGGGGGGGGGGGGGCTTGCCCACCTGCAAAAAACAATGTTTTAATGTGTTTTATTGGTGTTTGCATGCACCAAGGCTGTTTCTCTGAGTATACGTGGTTGCTTGTTGCTATCTGAATTTTCAATGAAAAGATGTCAGTTTTTATACTGTAGTCATTAGTTGTATTCAGTGTTTACTACTACATATATATATATATATATATATATATATATATATATGTATCTATAAATGTATATGTATATATACTAGGGTAGCACAGTAATGCAAACAGATAGCATTTTTGCCTCAAAGCAAGAGTTCCCCAGTTTGATTCTCAGCTAGTGTGCTTTCTGTGCACAGTTTGTATGTCCTCCCTGTGTCTGCATGGGTTACTTCCATGTGCTCCAGTTACCTCCCAAATTCCAAAGACATGCAGTAGGAGAAATGGACACTCTAAATTGGCCATAGGTGTGAGTGTACGAATGTGTGTATATGTATGTGTGTGTGTGTGTGTGTGTGTGTGTGTGTGTGTGTGTGTGTGTGTGTGTGTGTGTGTGTGTGTGTGTATATATGTGGTATGGAAGAACAGCTGCACGGCAGGGCTAGCCACCCAGCAGTGTGAACCTTGAGTCTAGATGACTGTCACTGTTAAAGAGACACCTGGACCCCATGTGCAAAAATGGGAAAAGAGGTTGTAGGGGAACTAGATACTTTATTAAAAGCCTAATTTTGGTGTGAAGAATTTTTTTACTATATTGTATTAATTTTTGCTTCTCCAAATGCCAACTTTTTCAACTTTGTAACTTTGCATTTTTAAATTCTGTCATATTTTGTAATTCTTATATTTTTGTAATCTTGTAACTTGTAACATTTGTATTTTTGGAGCTTTTCTCCCCAGGACTGCATTGAAAACGGGCTCCTCATGGTCCAATGGACCATCCTGACAAACAAATTGCAAATAAAATAAAACAAATTATATATATATATATATATATATATATATATTAGAAAAACAGAGGTCTGACATATATATATATATATATATATATATATATATATATATATATATACACACACACACACACACACACGTATATATCTACAAGCACATACAACAAACATGCATGTGTGTGTGTGTGTGTGTGTGTGTGTGTGTGTGTGTGTGTGTGTGTGTGTGTGTGTGTGTGTGTGCATAAAAGTACATACAGTCTCATATGACTCATACGACAATGTATTTTTAGAGAGGTGAGGAGCAATGCAGTATACCTTTCTAACCTGACATTTCTTGTAATTTCATAGCCAAACTGCATGATCTCTTAAAAGATGACCAAAGCATGAAGACACAAGATTGCAGGAAAAAATGTAATTACTGCAGCTACCTAGAAACCCCTCCCAAGACACAAGATAGATATTGATCTCTGACACCTAAAAAAGGGCATGACCTGAGATTTTTACTCAATGACCTCTGATCCCAAATGATGGGGTAGGTCATAAACTATTGCTATGAAGTTTTAATTGCTGGCAGAAAGTCCATAAACCCACCTACTATGAGAATGAATTTTGCTTATCCTGTGGGATTTGCCAGCTACAAAAATATAAATAAAGAAGCAGAATGGAAGATTTGCTGTACAGAGCTCCTTTAACAGTCCCAGGCATTGTAATGGTTAAGAAAAAAAAACAAAACAAAGTGTGTTCCATACGACAAGCTGTCTCATTATGATAGAACTGGGGGTGCTGCTCTTTGAAAGCATAACACAAGATAATGAATGCATTATATTTCACTAATGAATATTTCAAGTGAGAAAGATGAGGAATCCAGCTGTACAAACTAAATGCTCAGAGAAAGTGACTGGACAACACATGTTAAGTAACACAATGTGAAAGAGAAAAACCTAATATTTACTAAGCAAGTAGCAGTCTCCACTGTCAGTCACTATAGAATAAGGAGGAGAAAGTGATATTTCTGACAGACATGTGAACCAGAAATGTAATTATTTCTAGCATTTCCATTTGTAATACTAGCATCTGCGGGGCAGATGTCAAAGACTAGACAACACTGATTACATTTTAAGTCATTTGAACCTTTACTTATTTATTTATAACACTGAAAGAAGGACCAGACAACGTTTTAAACTGATCTGGAAGCATGGCTGTGGATGGGTAGAATGCAGTTGTTAACATAAAAAGGGCTCTTGGTTACTGTCTTAGCAGCGTTTCGATGAATATATGCTATATCTCACCTTGACTCTAAATGGTTGTCACTGTGGAATTGGCAATCCGATCCCATGTACACAAATTGGGAAAAGGGCTTGTGGATGGACAGATGCTCTATCTCAAAATTATCTGGGGGAAAGTACCCACTTTTTTCAAATCTCATGGTACATTTAGTGACTTTCTGGATAATAAGTTGAAAAGTAAGGGAGCATGTCAGGTCGTAAAGGTAGTTTCAGTGAATGTAAAATGATAAAAGTAAGTTCACCAAAACTACATTCAGTGACAGTGAAATCTGCCTTTTTCTGCACTGTTGTCTGACCCTGGAGTTGGTATACACACACACACACACACACACACACACACACACACACACACACACACACACACAGACACACACACACACACACACACACACACACAGACACACACACACACACACACACACACACACACACACACACACACACACACACACACACACACACACACACACACACACACACACACACACACACACACACACACACACACACACACACACACATTCAGGGGGGTGTGAGGAGTGTCCTCCGATAGGGATAAGCTCCCTGCAAAAAAATCTGTGCAAGAAAACCTGTATCCCAAATTTGATCAGAACTATATCAAGCCTCAGTGTATTTAGGTCATCTCTCAAAGAACTTCTCACTAACAAATGGCTGTGTCCGTGCACCTCTCCTATATGATCGACATCAAGAGATACTTTACGTTCTTACTAACCTTTCATCATACTATCAATCTATACCCTTTCAGTACTTACCCTCTCCTCATTCTTAGGGGGGACTTTAGCATAGTAGACTATGCTTCTAATAATTTTGTATATAATGATTGTCATATTTAATTGTATTTTTTTCTTTTATTATCGCATCACTGGTGTCTCCTCATGCTTTATTGTATCCTCTGTAATCCACTATCAAATTATATGTATATATGTTTTTAATTACATCTTTACTACTGTTTTATTTGATGTTATTTAACTCTTTGAAGCTTTCCTTCTCAGGCCTCTTCTGAAAATGGATATTTCTTACCCAGTTGGACTTCCCTGATAAACAAATGTCAATAAATAAATAAAATAAAATAAAAAAATTTCCTCAGAACGTTCACCGATGGCAGTTTCTGCTAACATTTTTTGGTCTTATTATGTTTGCCAGAACTACCTTTGGTGAGTTGATATGAATCTCATTTTAAATTTCAGTCCATAAGGCAGCATGCTGCAAATGTTATCTGTGGTAATAACCCACAAGCCTTCTTCAGGGATAGGACTCAGAACCTTCTCACATTTTACCTTTAAACATGAATGGGTTACTAATTGAGTACTAACGCTAATAAATATGTTGCAGAAATATTTTGTGAAAGAGTTTATAAAAATCAGAGTACACATCAAATACATGCACACTTCATCATTTGCCTTTATGGATTTGCACAAATGCCTTCTCATATGTTTTTCCCTACATCTTTTTTGCCTCCATGCCTGCTGATTATCAGGTATTCCCCAATATTTTGCAAGCTCAATCATTCCCACATACTGGCCAGTCCCATTACAGGGATAAGAGCTGACTGTCAGGGCCATCATCCAGCCTGCCATGGATGTGGTTTGTGCTTTTGCCAGGGTGACAATGATAAAGATATTTTTACTGAGACCCTAACCCCCCATGACAGCTAATATATTACAACAGACATCCTATGCCTTCCACTTCCATGAGTGCTACTTTCACCCACACACTTTGAGGGCTGCCAGCTCCAGTCTGAGATTACAGACTTATGCCCCTGGCCGTTTTGGTGCCATGCAAGCATCCGTTTCCATGATGGTAATCAGGTGACCAAAGCCACCACTGCCTCTTCCCTAGCATGGGCAAGCTGGTAATGGCCACGCATTCATGTCCTCCCCACTCAGTTCTTCTAGCACCTGAATTATTATTACCCATACCCAGGTCATGTGGGTCACAGTCTTAGCTCTATTCATCTCTGCCACTGAGGCAGGATTCACTGTTTGATGTTAAATAGTTTGCATAATTGTACTGACGTCCTGGTCAGCTTTGTAAATTAGCTTTGTACCAAGTGGACTTAGCATGTTTTCTAAAGAACATATGTGTGAAAAGTAAATCAATTGCAGTGTATGCACAAATCAATTATGCATTGATTCTTTCAGCACCGGAATCTGATTGCTACCAGCCACATATATATAACTCAGGCAATCTGGCCCAAAGGGACCTCTGTATAGCTTTCTAAGTTACATTAGCAGAAGTGTACACTGTATTGCAGAAATGAAAATCCATTTAATATATTTTGGATTAATAAGCAAACAATGTTGTCACTTGTTAAAATATGTGTTAGAATGTTTATAAATTATATGCAGGCATTTAATATGTAAAGGACCATAGCTCAAGCCTCAGAATATACTACAGAGGATTAGCCTAGCCAGGCACTTCACTGATTTATGACCATGTCAGCAGCTCAAGGCCATAGTATGGATTTAAAAAAGAAAATGTTCAGGTCTTTACGCCACAAAGAAATGTGTTTTTTAGGGGCTGAGAGTGCAGAGTTGGGATGGGAATGAGTAGTTAGTGGATATGAGTAATGCACTGATAACAGCATGGCCATTTCTAAGTGAGCTCAGATAGCAGAAGGCTGCAGTATGTGTATATCATTACTGCTGCTGCACTCTGCGAAGACATCTCACATCCCTGTGTAAATGGTGATCTCTACTGACTCTAGTAAGGGTCAGGAAAAAACTAGGGGCCTTATATATTCATAAGTTTTATCCTTGTAATAGTTTCACCTCTTGGAACACAAGGGCCACATTTCAGGGATGACCTACTGTATGATTCTGTGGAAGCTACTTAGGTACTTATTAGGTCACCCTAAACAGTGACACAGTGCTTAATGGACATACACCTTAACTCTCCAGATTTTCATAGAATGTGCAGACTTTTGTCTCATATTTTTGGTCTGTTCCTTATACAGTGTGTGATTTTCTGGCAACTCATTGAGGAATGAAATCAGTAAATAATAGCAGATAATGAGTTTCATACTTCACTGCCTTCAGAAAATGCATGCTGACACAAAACCTGTTATTCTAGCAACTTTCTGAGAGCAATAATTAAAATCTGTCCCTGGTTTTGGGCCTTTGTCTCCACATGATTTTTGGCTTTTTCTAGATTTCTTGTGCTAAGAGGCTGAAAAGCATGCTAATGGATCTTACCTGGTTAACAAAACTAACATAACTGATCTAAATACATTTTTATCTTTCTCTAGGAAAACTGCATACTAGAATTATATACATTGAGCCCTGGACCCCAACGTTTCCTGGTTTTGTCTTTACCCAGGTCTGAAATTATAGCTGAAATGTTCTTATGCAGTTGCTACAAGGCATGATTTCAAAAGGATAATCAGTTTTCAAAAAGATTTAGTTATTTGTTACAGATGACATTTTTAAAACTGACCTTTACAGAGGAGGATCTCCTTGAGAGTGTGGACTGCTCAATGGATGTACCTGATACAAATCCACGTCACTTTTCTGCTCTTGGGGTTGCATGCACTAACAGCCTCACACGAGAAGTACCTAGTGGCAATGCTTTGCTTTGTACTCTAGACCATCCTTTGAACTGGCCTTGTGAGTACTCTTGGAACATATCTCCCTTTTCCCTTTTGTGTGCATATACTTGTGTGTTTCTTTTCTTACCAATAAATGCAGGCTGCAGCCCTTAAGACATTCAAAACGTCCTCCTGCTTCCTCCGGATAGTTACATGTAAGCCATTCTTTTTCCCATGTAAGGTATATTGCCATTTCTGCCTGACATTGGAATTATATCACAGCATTCTGGGTAGGTTTTGCCCATTATGTTTTGACAGGAAATGACTAGTCTGAATTGTAACACCTATAGAGTGTGCCTCAAATGAGGTAATACTAGAAACTGTTTTACTGCTTCAAGTACAAACTCTATTGTTTCTACTACCTGATTCCTTATCTGCTTTTTCTGTGACTGAAGTTACCTCTGTTTTCTCCTACCCTGGTATTTCTTGGGCCATAGTGCACGTTTAAGATTAATTTTACTAGCCAACACCTAGATCTAGGAGTCCATTTCCTTTTGGCATTGTAGTTCAGTCCTTATCTTGTTATGACTTTAAAGCATTCAGGTCTTTCTTTGAATGTGGTATCAAACCTTTTTTTTATTTTCCTCTTTTATTCTGATTTTTTTACCATCTGGTTGACTAGATGTTTTTGTTTCTGCCTACACAGGTACAGTGGAGTAGAATATTGGGAGAAACACCTTAGAAAGCCATAGTGTTCTTACCCCATGGGGGTGTCACTGAAGAAAAGCTTTTATAGGTGAGTGGTGTACATATGCATATTCAGCAATGAACTCATCACCAACATACCTCCCTTCCACCCATGGAAGCTGCATTCCTGCAGTAAGTGTTAACATTATGGAGCAGTGAATGAATGAATGAATAAATATCTTCTGGGATTCCTAATTGTCCCTTCCCTCTAATATGGCATGAGTGCCTTAGGCTTGCCTGCACACAACCAAATCTCTCTGTTGTATGCACAACTTGGTTTAACACTATTACTTATATTACTTTCTCTTAACTCTCACACTCACAGTCACACCACTGACTTGTGCATGGAACCACATGATGTCCATAGACGGTCACACTACTGACTTGCACATGGTACCACATAATACCCATAGTCAGTCACACTACTGACTTGTGCATGGTACCACATGATGCCCATAGACAATCACATTACTGACTTATGCATGGTACCACATGATACCCTTAGACAGCCACACCACTGACTCGTGCATAGAATCACATGATGCCCCTAGACAGTCACACACTGACTTGTGCAAGGTACCACATGATGCCCATAGACGGTCACACTACTGACTTGCTCATGGTACCACATAATACCCATAGACAGTCACACTACTGACTTGTGCATGGTACCACATGATGCCCATAGACAATCACATTACTGACTTATGCATGGTACCACATGATACCCTTAGACAGCCACACCACTGACTCGTGCATAGAATCACATGATGCCCCTAGACAGTCACACACTGACTTGTGCAAGGTACCACATGATGCCCATAGACGGTCTCACTATTGACTTGTTCATGGTACCACATGATGCCCATAGACAGTCACACAGTGACTAGTGCAAGGTACCACATGATGCCCGTAGACAGTCACACTACTGACTTGTGCATGGTACCACATGATGCCCATAGACAGTCACAGTATTGATGTGTGCATAGAACCACATGATGCCCATAGACAGTCACACACTGACTTGTGCAAGGTACCACATGATGCCCATAGACCGTCACACTATTGACTTGTTCATGGTACCACATGATGCCCATAGACAGTCACATTACTGAGTTGTGCATAGAACTACATAATGCCCATAGACAGGCACACTACTGACTTGTGCATAGAACCACATGATGCCCATAGACAGTCACACACTGACTTTTGCAAGGTACCACATGATGCCCGTAGACAGTAACACTACTGATTTGTGCATGGTACCACATGATGCCCATAGGCAGTCACACTATTGACTTGTGCATGGTACCACATGATGCCCATAGACAGTCACACTATTGACGTGTGCATAGAACCCCATGATGCCCATAGACGGTCACATCAATGACTTGTGCATGGTACTACATGATGTCTATAGACAATCACACTACTGATTTGTGCATGGTACCATATGATGCCCATAGAAAGTCACACTATTGACTTGTTCATGGTAACACATGATGCCCATAGACAGTCACACTACTGACTTGTGCACGGTACCATAGGATGCCCATAGACTGTCACACTACTGACTTGTGCATGGTACCACATGATGCTTATGCCCATCCATCCTTTTCTCATCAGCAGATAGTTCCATAAAATAAAAAAGGGCAGAGCCTGTCATTACCAACATTCATTATAACTCACTGTATTACCTGTTAGTTTTCACTCCAGACATTGTCTTATTTTTTGCAAACAATCTCCCTCCCTCAAGCAGTAGACTAGAATAGTTCCTCACCATAATACACAGCCAGCGTAACATTACTAAGATATAAACGTCAATAATCTTGCTGTTCCTGCCTCAGAGAGTCATGCCTGTGGTTATCTTATGTCATATTTAAATGATATCTGAAGACTATGTATCTGTGGGGTGTAGTGGTATTACAGAAGTTCTCACCATAGATTAAAAATTGATTTCTTTATTGGGGAGAGCCACATTGACCTTGGCTGTTAAGTACTGTAGCTCTTACTGACTGACATTCACACTTAAAACTATTGAAATGATTCCTGTTTTCATGTCTATCAAATCATTATTCCAAATTCATAAAATGAAGTACTACTTTGATACTGATGTGTATTTTATAACATGGTTTCTTACTTTCGCAGAAGTAGTTCAACAGTAAATATTTCGGATGAAATGATAGCTGTTTAGTTTTCTGAGTTCATGTCATCTTGTTCTTTATCAGTTACAGACATTTGCATGAAAGCATTATCTCTGCTCAGCACAAACCACCTCTTGCATCTGCTGTTCCAACTGTTAAACTCACTAGCTTCCATGTAGTATCATTTTCTTTTATCCTCAAAATGAGCCAGCTTCTGTAGTCTAAGCATTATAGATTCAGAAGTTGGGAGGTGCACAAACATATAGTGATTTTAACACAGGAGATTATTTTATACCAGTGTAGGAAGATGACAGTTTCTTGTAACAGCCACAAATTTCCATGATAAATATATGTATAGATATATATGGATCTATCTAAATTAGACGAGCAGTACTTTTGTCAACATGCATAATGTCAAATCAAATTGATTGACATTATGCATGTCAACGCACTACTACGCATGTGCCAAAAATCAATCTCGGTACATGGAAAACTTAAAAAAAAAAAAAAAAAAGCATAATTTTTGCACCCCGCTACTTATATATTCTAACTCCAAGATTGTACAATCCATGAGGAAAAGGGTATATTCCCCTGCCTGGGAGATCATCAGTCTCACACAGCTGTCAACTGTTTAGTCAACCAAATTATGTCACTTAAACAAATGTTGACCAAAGTATCATTCATTAAAGTTAGACAGAGCCGTGTGTGTGTGTGTGTGTGTGTGTGTGTGTGTGTGTGTGTGTGTGTGTGTGTGTGTGTGTGTGTGTGTGTGTGTGTGTGTGTGTGTGTATCATAAGATCATAGGTGGTTACTAGGCTAATGGCCTTTACATGCCTAGCCAAGAGTTTATCACCAAAAAAGAAACCTCAGTCAGCACCTGTCACCCCTGTCATTGAGGGACACAGGTGAAACCCCTGGGACAAATTTGTGGTTTC
The DNA here is from genome assembly GCF_019279795.1 of Protopterus annectens. Taxonomy (NCBI): domain Eukaryota; kingdom Metazoa; phylum Chordata; order Ceratodontiformes; family Protopteridae; genus Protopterus; species Protopterus annectens. The sequence goes on from NC_056727.1 coordinate 951,710,827, forward strand.
CCATCCACTCATCAAGGTTGCGCTTGAAAAGGGTCAGCAAGGTACTCTGTTTCACATGTATGGGAAGTCTATTCCAGAGACAGGGCAGCCTCTGGGAGACAAATGTGTCTTTCCAGCAGGTTTTGTTGATGTTGCATATTAGATTTAGGACTTTCAAGTGGTTAATGAGTGAGGAGTTAGACGGATATGGAGCATCTCTAGTAGGGTAGGATCTGATATTGCTTTTTAGGTGAGACACAGATCACCTCTGAACAATCTATATGATACCGAGTAGAGTGATAGTGATTTGACCTTGTCCACATAGGACAGGTGTTGGAGGCCATGCATTCTCTTTGTGAGGTATTTCTGTGGCTTTTCCAGTTGATGCAGATTTTTGGAGAGGTACTTACCAAATGGGGCATTATACTCAATTATCGGCCTAATGAGGGGGGAGGAGTACAGAAAGGTAATAACCTAATTTTTCTGGATGAAATATATATATATATATATATATATATATATATATATATATATATATATATATACACACACACACACACACACACATATGTATATATATATATATATATATATATATATATATATATATATATATATATATATAAATGGGTTTACAATGCTACATCGAAAGCTCAAACTATCGAACAGTAAGTAATCTAACACAACTGATCGATCACCTGCTGATCAAAAAAACAAGCAAAAATTGTTTAAACATTTTTTTTGCAGGTCCTCTATACCTCAATTATACATATCTACTCCGAGATCACAATACCCTAGGGAAAGGGTAAATTCTCTGATCCTCAGTTTTCCACAATCTCGTTCTAAAAAATAAATAAATAACAGTATGTGTAATCACCTGTTTTTTTACCAACAAGTTGACTTCTCAATGTTTTTTTTTTTCTTTTAATTCTAAGTGCTATGAAGGATTTGAGGATTTTATAGAAACAGGAAGAATAAAATAAGAGAGTGTTAAAATACATAAGGACAGCTAATCAGTCCAAGAGCACTGGCCATATTGACATAATTTGCAAAGTGTCCCCAAACCAAAAAAAATGCTTGTTTTCAAAAATAAACAAGCAAACTAATAAAATACCAACATATAGTATCTGCATCCTCAAAACTCATTCTTACAGTTGGTCAGTGTGCACTCACTATTCCTAAATCTATATAACATCTTTAGGGATGCGCACAGAATTTTTGATTCCCAGTGGTATTCCTGCTTAGTCTATGTAGCTGGCCTTTAGGAATACTGTGCTTAATATGCACTAATGAAATGCAATCGTTTTTTTTTTCCTGTTTGCTTCTTGTTAATATAATATTTACAGGAATCATAATAATCCACAACATCTAAAAATGGCAGTTACAGAGTTAACAGTAAAAGCAGAAGAAAAGCCCAGAGGATTATTCTTTATTATACTCTAACATTCAACCATTTAACCAATTTCTCTATGCCAGAACACCATGTGAAGAATAAATTATAAGTAAACCTTTTGTAACAAATGATGTCTTTGAATAATACTTTAAACAGGAGACTGCAGTGTATAATCAAGTTAATAAGAGACGTGGTGCATGGACCACGCCAGTATTGTCAAGGAGTCAAACTAGGTGAGCGCTTCAGTAGGGTGAGACCCAATCTTGACAAATTACAGTGCTGAGCAAAAACTACAGCAGCAGAACTCAAAGCATCTTTTGTTTCTGCCTACTGTCTATGTCTGCAATCTGTCTCTGACATAGTCTCAAAATCTTGTCCTGACGTCTTACTGACCATTTTCCATTACCTGCTAAGTGCTTTGCCTGACTTTGAAAGCCAGCAAAATACTTTGCACCTTTTTTCTGTTTTTCTGTAACTAGTAGTACATGGAGCAGATAAAGCTCCATGCATTACAAGGAATTATGATCAGGTATCTGATCATAACATAGTATTATGTGTTCTTGATATTGAGGCCAAGATTCACCCTCAAACTTTGCGCTTAAAATTAATTTCTTAGCATCCATGTCTCAAACGCATAATACTGTGCTTACAATTGAATATCCGATTATAATCCTCTCTGATATTTCCTTTCTTTCCAGATATTGTAGGATCATACCAGTTTGATAATGTTTTATCAAAACACTAGGATGCTTTGACCATTGAGATGACTGCAGATGAAGTTCCTTGTACTACAAGAAATTATGGTCAAGTATCTAATAATAAGCCAGTATTACATGTTCTTGATATGGATGCCAAGGTTCACCCTGGAGCCTTACTCATGAGACGAATTTCTTAGCATCTGTGTCTCAAACACATAGTAATACAGTTATGATTGGAGACCCAATAACAAGCCACTGATCTATATCCAGCAAGCCATTAGGACCCTCCAGATGTGGTAGCTGCAGTACAGGCCAGTTTTCAGCAAACACAATCAAGTGTTTCAGGCATCCTAGTACCAGCAGGTTTTTTAATATTTCCTGTTTCTGCATATGTAATACTCTTAATATAGTTTACTTAGTATGTTGTTGATGTAGCTGCTATTATATATGTAGGGGAAATAGGGAGACCACTGAACAAGAGAAGAACACAACTATGACATAAAAAGGAAGAATTACACCAATGCTTTGCTTAAGTATATTGCTAGCTGAGGGAGAGATCAGTGTTTGAAGTTCACTGGAACCAGTGATGTTCTTCGTGTTTCACTGTTGCAGTCATCACATTTGGGTTATCTGCTTGCAGTAGCCCTCAGTCGGCCTGATTAACAAAGTATTGGGTCCTTCATCGGTTGCTGTCTCTTTTTCCGTGACGTCAGGTAGTTAGGAGTATAAAACATGCAGCCAACGTCATTACATCAGTCTTTCTTGCCATGTAGTGCCCAAAGCAGAAGCAGTTCGCAAGTGCCGGTTGGCTGACTCCTGGAATTTTTATTTTCGAGTTTCAGAACCGAATTCTTCAACTAAAAGCTAAGTACCCCGTTGTGGAAACTTTTTCTTGCTCTAAACCATTGTCAGTAAAAGTAAATAATTGCATTTCTTGTGGAAAGCAAATACCTCATAAAGAGTCTCATTCGTACTGTATTCCTTGCCTAGGCCCTGACCACGATGTACCTCGCTGTCAGTTTTGTGCCTTATTTAAACCACAAACTATCCATCGTCAGTATATTTTCGCTTCTAAATATTTTGGTGCTCGGTTCAATTATCCAGATATGTCTTTGGTAAGCCATCCGACTACCGACATTCCAAAAAAACGCAAAGATAAAGACAGAGACAGGCCGCCTAGGTCCAAAGCTGCCGACGATGCTTCTCCTAAGCCAGTCGCCAGTTCACCATTACTCAGTGAGGCACTTTCGCAGCCCCTGATACTCGCTACTTCAGATTCACAGGCCTCTACTGAGACCCATTCGGAGTCTGGTATGCCACGAGATGCTTCAACTGTGGAACCTGCGGATGTCTCTACCTTTGATGGGTACAGAGCCGTTGTGCAGGCACTGGCTTCTGAGGGTGTATTCAGGCCTACTGACTTGCATATTAAACTGATGCCATCTTCTTCTTCAAGGCCTAAAACTCGAACCATGCCTAGAAAACTGATGCCCAGACCACATGGTCAGGTCTCTATGCCTAAAAAAACAAATGATAAGAATAGCTGAGGACCTTATTACTTTAATCAGGGGAAGCCAACCTTCCCCCTCTAAGAGACCTAGGACTGAGTTTGCTTATGATACTGCTGACCAGGATTCTGAAATTTCTGTTTCCTCTGAAGACCAGGATTTACCCTTATCTACCTATGAGGATTCTGTTGCAGAGGACTCTATTCCCTCTGCTTCCCCCCAGAGGATTTCTCTTTTGGTGAAACCTTGCATACTCTTAGGGAGCATTTTCTTTGGGAAAGTCAGAAATTCTCTGATTCTTAAAAGAGGCTTAGGGATTTCTTACTCCTGCCCCCAGCACAGGCCTCTAGCTATCCCTCCTGTACTAGACATTGTTGATGATGCCTTTTCGGAATCTAGCTTGGCCCCTGACTCTTTACCTCCTGCTCCCAGAAAACCTGATAGATATTACAGGGTTCCTGACTCTCACAAGTTCCTTTTCAGAAATCCTACTGTGGATCCTGAGACCATTTCACAGGGACCCAAGGGCATTAAAGCTACTACTGCCAAAAATCCTACCCCCTCTGATAGAGGCACCAGGGTGCTGGATAGATGGGGTAAGAAGGTATACACTTCTGCAACTTTGGCCATTAGGGCCTTAAACTGCCAGTTTCATATGTTAAAGTATCAGCAGCATATTATTGGATTGCTTAAACAGAAAATTATGTTGATTCCTGATTGTGCTGAAAATAAGGATTTACAGAATTTAATGCATTCTGCTGAAACGGTTGGAATGCATTCTTTGCAATGTGGTTTTGATTCACTAGAGGCATCTTGCAGGGCTGCTGTCACTGGGTATGTACTTAGAAGGCATGCTTGGCTTAAGGAGCAATCCTTGCCATATCATGTTAAAGCTAAATTACTGGATGCTCCCTTAAATCAGGACCGCCTGTTTGGCAATAAAGCAGAAAAAGCTCTTAAAAAGATGGAGGAAAAAGCTAAATCTATGCAAACTGTTAAAGATTTCTTACAAACACAACCTCCAAGATTTAGTAGGCATTGGCCTTCTAAGAATTGGTCCTTTCCTGCCTGTTCCAGGCCTTCTCAGTCCAAACCAAGATCCAGCAGAACACCCAGGCTTCAGTCCCAGGGTACTCACAGGACTAAGCAGTGAGAGGCCCCCACTTCCAAATCTGGGAGTAGTGAAATTCCCCCTATGGTAAACTGTCTCAATGACTTCACTTTAAAACTTCCAAGCACTTCTGAACTGACTGCCCCTTTGGGGGGAAAGATTGCTCTACATGCAAAAAACTGAGAACTCATTACACAGAACAAATGGGTTTTAAATATAGTGCCCCAAGGATACAGATTTCACTTCCACAAGTTACCAACCCCAAATGATTGGCCAGCTTTTCAGTGGGCAGAGGCTCAAAAGCAAGTACTCTCTCTCTTAAGCATAAAGGCTATTCAAACTGTACCAGAAGAGGAAAAGGGACAAGTTTTCTACTCAAGACTTTTCCTGGTATCTAGAAAATACATTTCATGGCATCCTATCCTGGACCTGTCTACTCTAAACACCTTTTTTTTACAAAATTCAAGATGCTTACTCTTCACCAGTTGCTTCCTATGCTAGGCAAAGATGCCTGGTTGGCAACACTCGATTTAAAGGAAGCATACCTGCACATCCCAATCAGGGAATCTTGCAGAAGATACCTTCACTTCAAAGCAGGCTACACGCACTATCAGTTCTCTGCACTGCCCTTTGGCTTATCTACTGTGCCCAGGGTATTCACAAAGTGCCTAGCTCCAGTCATTGCATTTTGCAGGCAAAGAAATATTCAAATATACCCATACCTGGATGATTTTCTAATTCAGGCAGAAAGCCAGGACGTACTTTTGAATCATCTGACCTTTGTACAAAGGGTGCCAACTTGTCTGGGGTACACCATAAGCGAAAATAAATCACACCTGAGTACCCTGTCAACAAATTATATTCTTGGGAGCAAGCTTGAATACAGCATTCAAGATGGCTTTCCTCATGCCAGAGAAACAAATTCATTTGACAACCTACTTCAAACTAGTGGCCACAAAAACCGTGCTATCTGCAAGGCAAATACTGCAAGCCTTGGGGTTCATGGCCTCCTGCATTCTTTTAATTCCATATGCAAGACTGCATATGAGGAAACTACAATGGTATCTAAAAAGCCTATGGTGTCAACATTCTCAGGATCTAGAAGCAATGATTCCTATCATACCGTGTCTACACCTAGAGTTCATTTGGTGGGCAGAGGCCTGCCACCAAAACAAGGGACTACCATTCACTCTACCCCCTGCCGCCCAAACCCTAACAACCAGACATATCAGACTATGCTTGGGGGGGGGGGCTCACCTGGCAGGAAAGTGTATTCAGGGCAAATGGAACCCAAGTGAAATGCACTTGCATATCATCAATCAAAAAGAGATGTTAGCTGTACAGAATGCTCTGGCAGTTTCAAGGACCACATTCTTCCAGGACAATTAATGGTAAAGATGGACAACACCACTGTTATGTTGTACATAAACAGGCAGGGGGTACCCATTCCTACCCCCTCTGCAGACTAGCCATGGCATTGTGGAACACAGCCTTGAGCTACCAAGTGCATCTACAAGCTCAATTCCTGCCAGGAAAACTAAATACACTGGCAGACAGATTAAGCGGAAACCTCATGGACCCACACGAGTGGAAACTGGAACCAAAGATTTTCAACATGTTGACAAACAAATGGGGGAGCATGGATAGAGACCTGTTTTCCTCCCCCCAGAACTACCAATTAGACAAATTTTGCACAAGGTTTCCCCACAAACAAGCTTGGAAAGTGGATGCTCTCTTCTTCAGCTAGAAAAACCTGTCAGTTTATGCCTTTCCTCCTTTGCCTCTCCTCTCCAAAGTACTACTAAAGATCAAACAGGACAAACCAAGGACGATATTGATTGCACCAGACTGGCCAAGCCAACACTTGTACCCCCTCTTGCACAGTGTGTCACTGTTGGCCCCATGGCACCTGCATTAGATCCCTACCCTGTTGTCTCAGCAGGAGAACCAGATTCTGCACCCTCAGCTTCAAACCCTGAACCTAGCAGCCTGGCTAATTACCTAATCTCTTCTTTACCATCCCTCAGTAAACCAGTGATGGATATCATTTTAGAGGCAAGGAGGCCTAGTACTAGAACATCTTATGCTGAAAAATGGAAAAGATTATGTGCCTGGAACCAATCTCAAGGGATGAGCACAGCAACTCCAACTTAGCTCAGATTTTACAGTACTTAACTGAGATGCTTCATAAGGGCCTTTCTTTTTCCTCCATCAAAATTCACGCCTCAGCCATTTCAGCTCATTATATAACAGAACTTCCCCTCTTCTCTCATCCACTGCTCCATCAGTTCCTCAGAAGGGCCAAAAATTTAAGACCACCCAGGAGAGACCCAACTCCAGCCTGGGATCTTAACTTTGTATTGGAGAAACTCACTCTTCCTCCTTTCGAACCAGCTGCTAGCGCAGATTTAAAATTCCTTTCCTGGAAAACAGCCTTCCTTGTAGCAATCACTTCAGCAAGAAGGGTATCTGAATCACAGGCCCTTATGGCAGTGGAGCCTTTCATGATGTTTCATACGGACAGGGTGTCCCTCAGAATCAATCCCTCCTTCATGCCCAAGGTGGTATCCAGTGTGGCTCTTAATCAGTCCATTAATTTGCCAACCTTCTTTTCTAATCCACAGAACAAAGGGGAATGGATACTGCACTCCTTAGATGTGCACAGACAACTTAGATTTTACTTGGACAGGACTAAACCTCAAAGGAAATCTGAACAACTGCTGGTGGCATTTGCTGCAGGGGCAGAGGGGAAGGCTATTTCAAAGTAAACCATTTCTAAATGGATAGGCCATTGCATTCATTTCTGCTATAAGCACCATGGAATACCTATCCTATAGGGTATCAGGCCCCATTCAATCAGGGCTGCATCTACCTCTACAACCTTTCTCAGAGGTGTACCTACCAGGGACATCCTAGAAGCTGCTACCTGGAGTTCTGTATATACTTTCACCAAGCATTACCATTTGCCAATTTTCTCTAAATCCAGAGCTGGTCTTATAGCTGGTCCTAATGCAATCAAAATTCCTCCTCCCATCCTTAGCTTTGGGAATCTATCCAAATGTGATGACTGCAACAGTGAAACACAAAGAACATAGTACAGTAGTGTACACTTACCATAAATGTAGATGTTTGAGTGTATTCACTATTACAGTCCTGGTTACCCTCCCTCCAGCCCCCTGACTTTTTTTGGCTATACCTGTACTCTCCTTTACTATGCTTAAAAGCTTTTTAGTGTATTTGCTTTTTTATTGGAGGTATATCCTTTTGTGTGTGTGTGTGTGTGTGTGTATATATATATATATATATATATATATATATATATATATATATATATATTATTGCTTCCCATTAGGGGGACACCTGACATCTGGGGCAAGAAAAATTGATGTAATGGCATCGGCTGCATGTTTTATACCCCTGACTACCTGACATCACGGAAGAAGAGACAGCAACCGACGCAGGACCCAAGACTTTGCTAATCAGGCCGACTGATGGCTACTGCAAGCTGATAACCCAAATGTGATGACTGCAACAGTGAATACACTCGAACATCTACAGTTATGGTAAATGTACACAACTGTACTTTTTTGATAAAAGGACCTGTGGCAGTGACATAAGTGACATGTATATGAAGACTAAGAGATAGAATATTTTACATGCATTTCTCACCTAGGCTAAATGAAAAGTTTTCGTAGAGTCTTGTATTAAGACATAGGTCTATTCATTTAATTAATTAAATCCCTTCATTGGTTTCTTTAAATTCACGTGACTAGATTTTTGTGTTATTTCATGTTCTTTGTAATTCATACTGCAGTTTCCCTTGATAAAGCAAGTCTGACAACAACATTTTGCTATTTTTTGAGTGTTTTGTGAACGTGTCATTATTGGATTTCACCCTGTGTCTCCACTATTTGTATTTATAATTGCATATGTCCCCTTATGTCTTACTGGCAGATGGAATGTTTTACAGTTTATACTCAACCCAGTTCATTTTCTTGGATTGCTTTTGTTATATTTTACTTTGCCTTAATCACTGTACGGTAACCATTTGATATGTCAGGACCCACTAGCGCCAGTCCCGAAATACAGATCCTGACTGGCCAAAAGAATGGACTTACATATACCAAGTCTGACATGCCATTTTCTCCAAGGTGACGTGATCTTGGAATTGGTATATAAAAGTTTGAGGGTGTGGGGTGCAACCTCATACCTCTCAACTGTACAGATTTCTGCAGAATGTCTTGATTTTGGCCTCATATTTTCGGTCCGTTTTTTCATAAAATTCTGTTTTTCTGGCAGATTAATGGTAAATCATTAAAGACTGAAGTTCAGAAATAATGACAGATATTTGAGTTTCACACTTCATATCCTTCAGAAAATTCATACTACTGCAAACCTATTATTCTATCAACTTTCTAAGTTTGTAAGAGCAATATTTAAAAATTGTCCCTATTTTTCGGCTTGTCCCTATTTTTCGGCCTTTGTCCCACTTTTATTTATGGCTTTGTCCAGAATTCTTACTCTAAGAGGTTGAGAGGTATGGGTTCATAGGGTGCTTGCTCCCTGCAAAATGAAGTTTAAAGGAGACGAGTGATTTTCAAAATAATTTGCTCCTCTCCTGTTTTTACATTTGTTTGCTTTTTTTTTTTTTTTTTCAGCTTGTCGGCACTCAGAATTTTGAGTGACAGATTTTCAACAGGCAGCCTCCCTGCACCACCTACTTTCTTCCAATAACATCATGTACTACAATAAGACTAACACCTTCTTTGGAAATTTATTTAACGCTCCTTGAATTTCTTTGAATATAGAAGCAAATTTGTTAACTGGATAATCACACAAGAAACACAGTCCTTTTTTCAGGTAATACCTGACAGCAATACCTTGTTTAGTGACATAGACTAGGCAAATGGTGGCTGTGGAAATCAAACCCAGAACTGCTGCAAGGTCTAGATCTGCTGGTACCTAGTGGTAAACCTCTGGACCAAATCTGCTTCTGCTTTAGACCTTCTCACTAAAGAAAAGCCGAAGTCCCTGGCCATTATATAGTGATAGAAACATTAACTCCAGATTTCATGGCAAACGGTAGGCCTAGAAATGTGCACCAAAGATACAGCATACTAACAGGAACATGAGGAAGTGGTACAGAGTAGTCTGTGCTGGAGGCTAATCAACTGCTTCACAAGTGAATTGTCTCTCCAAACATAATGCATCAGACAGGAATAACAACTGACAAGCCAAGGTACTGCACCCCCAGCCTGCTTGCAGCCATGATGTCTTGACACCATTATCCTTTATCGAAAACATTCCATCACTTTTTACATTGTTTTGCTTGAGTCTACTTTGATTTCTTGAATTTAATAGATTGGCCACAATGTAGTACAAAACTTACTTCACCTGCTAGACTGCTGTAATCCATTAAACAAACTATAATTCCTCTATATATGCTTTTGCAAAGGGACTGTCCCTAAAACTCATGTGTGGTAATGTTTGAGGGTGCACAGACTCAGAAAAATTGTAATAAATGTATTTTCTCTGAGTTAGTTCTTTCTAAGAGGTAGCATATTAAGAGGTCAAAGATATTGGGAAGATCCTCTGTATTGTGGGGTATGGAAGACATAGCTGCCTGAAAAAAATTGAAATGTTCTATGGTGTTATATTTGCCACAGTGGTCAAATGGGCAGTAGGATAGTGTGGTTGGCAGGTCAGATATCAGTCTTTGATAAGATTAAGAAAACCAATTTTAATTTATTTACAGGTCTTACCCCATGTCTGCCCTCTCAACCAGGCATCTATCAGCCTCACCTCAAAAAAGATGCACTTAGCCAGCTTACTGACAAAGAGACAGGGTGTCTGCCAGTGACGATGGTGACCCAGGATTGACTGGTGACCTGGAAAGCTAGATCCCCAGCTGGGAGGGGGTTGTTTGAGTGGCAAAAGGTGACCTTCACCTACCTCAAGGGAAGGTGTAGATTTTAGTTAACAGCATTAGTGTCATACAGGTGCTTGGGTGCTCTCAACCTCTTAGCACAAAAAATATTGACAAAGCCAAAAATAATGGGGAGACGAAGCCCCAATAAATTGGGACACATTTTAAATATTGCTCTTATAAACTTAGAAAGTTGGTAGAATAAAAGGTCTTGTGTTACCAAGCATTTTATGAAGGATATGAAGTTTGAAACTCAAATGTCTGTCATTATTTAGTGAATTCAAGTCCTCAAAGATTTTCCACAAACATCCAGGAAATCACAAATTTTATGAAGAACAGACCAAAAATATGAGGCAAATATCTGGATATTCTGAGAAAATCTGGAATGTTGAGGTATGGAGGGGAGGGTGACATCCGTGCCTCATATCTGGGAAAACCCATCAGCATGTGCATAAGTTTTTGTGTGCTCCACACCTCACATAAGTATACAAAAACAGTCCTTGCCAGTAGGTGGAAATGACACAAGGTTAGGTCTCCTCTGCCACAGCCAAAAAGATACTTAAATGCTCTGCCAGGTGTTCCCTTAGGTCAATGGTTGCAGTTGAGAGGGATATGGTGATCAGTTTAGAGGGGGATTGGGGTGAAGAAGAGGCACTGACTGCCTGAAGATGGCCATCCTGGCTAAGGGGTGGTAAAAAACGAGATGTCCTTACATTCTAATCCAGGATTACAATGTATAATGGGGAAGAACTGTCTAGGCTTACAAGCTTGCTTATTTGCAGTAGCCATATGATAGTCTCACTTTACCGCGGTAGATACTTGTACTTTTTCTATTTTATTTATACATTTGTTAACCATGTAACAGTCTAAGCACAACTTCCCCTTTTCACTTGTGCCAGATATATTCTTTCTGTCCTATTATTATGATGTCTATTTCTGTTACTGTCATTAGAGATGTGCTGTCCTTTGTTAAATCGGAACAATAAACTTAGATGCATAAACCAAATACACTTACGTGCTGGTGCTTTCATTACATAGTGAGGTATTCTGTGAAATACAATACAGTGGGACCGCCTGACAAATATAGATTCATAGGCAGTATTTCAAAACATTATTTGATATTCCTTTATTAAAGTTCGGTGAATTGTGCACTGTGACTTAGATTGTCATCTCATCTTCAAGGAATTAAACCCAAATCAAAATTTAAGTTGGGTGAACAATTAACCCTATTTTACTGATGACATATCTCCACTAGTAGCTGTAGAAACAGACACACACACACACACACACACACACACACACACACACACACACACACACACACACACACACACACACACAATTCTAGAGACTGCTACTGTTGTTAATATTTTATGACAATAAGTATGCTAACATGTTGGTTCTAGCAAATTGGTAATGAGTCTTTAAAATGTGTGCTACCACATGGACTGTGAACATTTTCCCGCAAGAGTTAATCAAACTAACAATCTGTCTTAATCATTCAGCAAGACACTGATTACCTCTTAATGCTTACATGCAGGGACATGTTAACACACAAATAAAAAAATAAACAAATAAATCACTAAAAAAGAAAAAAAAAACAGCAGAAGTGCAACCCCCCAAGTGTCATACATTGATAAATCCACATAAAAATTAAATGAAAAAACTCAAAATGAAATTAAATGGAAGTTGGGATTGTAACACAAATTAATCATATTTTACAATAATAAAAGCATTAAAACTCAAATTTAAATCCAGAACCTGGTTGGGGACAGCAAATGACATCCAAAATATTAAAAAAATACCTTTCAGACAAAACTGAAAGTAAAACAAAAACTCCTGAAAGAGGAACTGAAGCATTCCATGCAAGACTTTTATGTCAAAGCAAAGTATTTAAAAAAATACATTTAAATAACCTAAGACAGTGAAGCATCACTTATTTGAAGAAGTACTGAATAAAGAAATAGGAAAAAGTACTCACCCTGCATGTCCAAAACTCTCTATTAGAAGCCTTATTATAATGGATATGGTTGTGTACAATGTTTGATTTCACTCACACTGGATTGCAGCAAAGAACATTGCATTATGACCAAACTCCATACCAGTGTTTTTAATCTGGCTGCATTACAGTTATAACCTTGATCTTATTTTTGGAGGACTAGTGCTCTCCTATCCGTTATAACATCTGCTATTGCTACAGAAGGTTGTTGAGTTCTTAATGTACAATACATGATATTTCACATAGCACACATATTCCATGAATGGATTACTGTACTATTTCAAGTTTTCCAATGTATTTTTCATGTGATACTCTTCTAATCATATCCCATCACACAGTGCTAACCATATACTGCATTCTGGCCAGCACTAGCAAGTTTCAGGTATTCTGCACATGTACCCCTTCTCTTTGAGCCATTGCTGGCAGACACATGTGAGCCTCTGAAATAACCTGATGACCTTTGCTGGGTTATTTTCGTTGCCAGTTAGAAGATTTGCTGAAAAATATTTTCCTAAAAGTCTATGCTTATTCTCTGCACTGGAGACGGTCTGGACACACAGTAGGACATTTCTGCTTTATGTACAACAAGCTTCACTTCGTACTGATAGCAGCTGTACATTCTGCCTTTTGGTATGTCAGACATGATTTGAACAGAGCTCTAGCCAGCAGATAAAAATGCTGTTTTTTCATGCCACCTCTTCTTTCTGCTAGCATCATAGTTTCAGAGCATCTGATTACACACATCTCCTCTAGCCATTTTATTCTTCTATTGGACAACAGTATCTAGTTTGTACTTTAGTCTGCCTCATGCCTTATGCCACATCTTCTAAACTGGACCTTAGTTATGTTGATAGATATACACATTGTAGTCGTCTGAGCCCAGTATGCTACATAATTAGCTTCTGCACTTTTTGGTAACAAAGGGTACACTGTGTCCAGCAACCAAACATTCCTGTCAGCAGACTCAGCACTATCCTTCCCAACCTTACCATTCTACAAAATTCTTAGTGCTTAAAAATGGTGGGGAGGTTTTAGATCACAGCAGAAATGGACCATAAATACCACGTATCCCTTCCTAGAAAGAAAGCCAACAACAGATACATTGCAGTCTCCTCTATGGTTAGCTTTGTCATTGGGTGCTCAGATTGTTACTTGGAAGAGTAGTTCCAAGCAAACAGAGGACAGCATTTCGTTTTGCTATGTCTATAGAACTAGACATTTCTGTATAGATAATTAAGTCCCATATATTAATTTATTGAAGTGGACTCAGTCAAATGATCATATCATTGCTTCACATCTGCAAAAAGTCACATTGCTGAATTCCGATACAGCTGAAATACATTCCAACCTAGGAACAAGCATTAACATGGGTCGAGATGGGGTGAGATTTGTACTTCGGAAATATCGGAGTTCGACAGTCTCAATGTTCGAGTTTCAGACTTCACGCAAAGTGGATTCAACCGAGTACACTTCAATAAAATGATAGTAAACGTGCGTATTCTAAAAGTGTATAAATTCTGGTTTAAGCACTTGGGCTTCAGGCCAGTTATTTTACATTAAGAGGGTTCGTGGTCTGCACTCTTGTGGGAGGAGAGGCTGGACTCTGCCCTTCTGAGCTGGTAATTTCTAGTTAAAGGCTTATAGTGCCTGCATATTTGAACTGCTTCTTACTGAAATTGGTACACCTTGTTTGCTGTAGCATAGACTAGATCCAGGCCTGCTGAATCTAGCTTTGTTTGTATAACTTGAGCACTAATCCAGGCATTCTTTAAAGTATTCAATTGTATTTATTACTGCTTGGTAGTAACTTGATTAAAGTATAGCTATCATTCTAAGTCTTTTCAATTAAGCACTTGGGCTTCAGACCAGTTGTTTTACATTAGGAAGGTTTGTGGCCTGCACTGTTGTGGCAGGACAGGTAGTTTACATCCTTTTAAGTTGGGAACTGCTGATTGAGGGCTCAGTGTCTGTTATTCTAAAAGTGTATTAGTTCTGGTTTAAGCACTTGGGCTTCAGGCCAGTTATTTTACATTAAGAAGGTTCGTGGTCTGCATTCTTGTGGGAGGAGAGGCTGGACTCTGCCCTTCTGAGCTGGGAATTTCTGGTTAAAGGTTTATAGTGCCTGCATATTTGAACTGTTTCTTACTGAAATTGGTACACCTTGTTTGCTGTAGCATAGACTAGATCCAGGACTGCTGTATCTAGCTTTGTTTGTATGCTTGTTGTTTGTCTGCTTGTTATTTCCCTGAAACGCTAATTCCACCTAAAACATGGCTTTTCAGCACTTCCTGTGGATCCCTAGTGATATCTGCATTGCTTACTGTACTTATTTCCTTGTTTCACTTGAAAGAAAGTTACTGTTTGTCATTTTTGCATTTAAGTTACCTGTAACACATTGCATTTAAGTTACCTGGCACTTGCTCACTAAAGCAATTATATAAGTCAGCACTAAAAAATTAAAAGCACTACACCCTCACAAACTTCCCTTGAGTACCTTGTTCCCCACTGGCCCTTTTTTCAATTATAAAGGAATTCCCAATACTATTCTAGCATGTCCAAAGGTCAGTTGTCAATCTCCTCTCCGGTCCAGCTGGTGAATCTGGGAAACTTGAGGCAATGTTACAACTGCCTCATGTACACAGACAACCCTCTCCTCCTCCCAACAAATTCCAACACATGTGAGAGATGCAACCATATAGCCAAACTGGAGGCTAAGCTCTCTCAACTCAGTACTGGCATAACCAGTCAGGAGGAGAAGGAAACCACACTACAATTCCAGTCTCGCATAGACCTACCATGACAGCAAACCAAACACATAAACACACAAAAACATACTCCGAGGCTGTAAATAAAAATCTGCCTAAGCAGCAGAGACCTCCAAAGCAGACACCCAAGCAACCGCTACCCCAAAACAAAACACGTGCAACACATAGCTCATAAAGCCAGTGTGCCGAACAGTCACAGCCCTTAAGGCTAAACAACACACCTGATACACTTGTAATTGGTGACTCTATCGTCAGGCACACTGACGTCCCGCTCACCAGGCTGAACAAGGAGAAGGTCATGGTGAGCTGCCTGTCGGGCGCTAGGATCCGCCACATAACACAAGCACTCAGGTCACTCCAAGGCAAGTATAAATATGACTCAGTCATTGTCCATGCTGGTGTGAATGACCTGAGACATACCTCCCTGGACTACATGAAAAGAGACATAGAGGAGCTCTCTGAGCATGTAGCCCAGGCCGGTATGACCCTGACCTTGAGTAGCATCTTACCCTCACCAAGAATGATGCCACAATATGAAGATAAGATGATCAATTTCAACAATTGGCTTAAGTATTGGTGTCATTCAAAGGGGATCCAATGCCTGTCAGCCTGGGATGACATGCTCGACAAGCCACGATGCTTCGCTAGGGACGGCTTGCACCTGTCACCCCTGGGCTTTCGGATATTGGCAAAGGCTCTTGCTTCCCCCATAGTGCCTTTTTTAGGCAAGGTTCAAAAGACAAACCTACCTCCATAGGTATCACAAGGGATAAGAAACTAAGAGTAATGCTACTCAACGCCAGAAGTCTAAACCTCAAGATGCACGCACTCGAAACTCTCCTTAGCATGGAGAACATCGATATCTGTGCAGTAACAGAAACCTGGTTCAAGGCTCCCAAGAGCATCCCAGCACTACCAGGTTATACCTCATACCATGCTTTTCGGCCCCAAAACTTGGACCGAACCACAAAAGGAGGGGGAGTATCAATATTCGTCAAAGATACCCACACCTCCAAGTTGGTGGCACAGCACGAAGCATCAGAGACTATCCATGTGCAACTAACAGTGGGTAAAACTGCCTTCCAGTTTATAGCCTGCTATAGACCACCCTTCCAAACCCAGGAACCCCACTCGGCCTTCCTGAGAACACTGGAAAATATGAAGGTCTCTCCAAACACCATTATATTGGGCGACTTCAACTACCCAAACATAGACTGGGAGCATTACTCTAGCTCCAACACCCTAGCCCAAAGGTTCCTAGAATTTATAAACTCAAATGCTATGGAACAACTTGTTACCACTCCCATAAGAGGGGAAAACATACTGGACCTGATCATCACCAACATGGGGACTCTATGCTCCAGACCAGAAGTGTATCCCTCACTGGTAAGATCAGACCATAAACTAATCTCACTGGATATTCACATCCCGACCCCACCCCCTGCCCAGAAAACCACAGTGAAAAACTTCTCTAAAGCAAATTTCACACTCCTCAAAACCGAGGTGGAATCCTTCAAAGCCCCCGAGCCTGTGTAAAATACAGCCCAGACCACAGAATCCTTTATAAACGCATTCTATGAACACCTTCAGGAATGCATGGATCATGCAATCCCAAATAAAACCAAGACCCAATCCCCCAAAGGCAGACGTCCTGTCTGGTGGACCCCAGCCATAAACAAACTATACAATAGAAGGAGGAAGCTACTGCATGATAGAGCAAAATCCCAAAAAAGGAAGGCATCTCTGATCAGTATTAGCCAAAAACTATGGGCACTCATAAAATCGCCTAAGGCCAGCTTCGAGAGAAAAATTGCACAGGACACTAAGGATAATCACAAGGCTTTCTTTAGTTATGTAAGGAACCTGGGTGGGAATTCCCAGATATGCTCAGAATTACTCCAAAATGACAAAAAATACATCGAACCCACAGACATTGCCAACATCCTAGCTGACAGGTTCAGCACAAACTTCTCCCCCCCCTCCCTACCAAAAGGGCAAATATCTATCCCAGCAGAGTGCTGCCCCCCTGACATCTCAGATGCTCAGGTAAGAGCCGCCTTCTCCAAAGCAAAAAACACAGCATCAATGGGACCAGACGGTGTCCCGGGCTGCGTCTTACATGAACTCCAAGAAGAGCTAAACCCAAACATAAAACTACTGTTCAATCTCAGCCTTACTACAGGATATGTACCCAAAGAGTGGCATACAGCAACAGTGGTCCCTCTCCACAAAGGTGGTGTCTCAACGGATCCTGGAAACTATCGCCCCATAAGCCTGACTAGCTTGGTCTGCAAAGCTATGGAAAGGATCATCATGGACCTCATAAATAAAGATATTGGGATCTACAGACACTGGATCCTACCCAGTTCGGCTTTGTTAAGGGCAGATCCTGCCTCTTAAACCTGGTTGATTTCTTTGAAACAGTCACCAAGGCCATTGACGAGGGGAAGGTGGTCCACACAGCCTTCCTAGACCTCGCAAAAGCCTTCGATACAATACCCCACTCGGGCATTATAGATAAGCTCACCAGCTTAAATATAAACCTCTATGTCACTAGATGGGTTGAAAACTGGCTCAAGGACAGAACCCACATGGTTAGAATTGCTGGAGCCATGTCAGACTCCAAACCAGTTACAAGTGGCATCCCACAAGGCTCAGTCCTGGGACCTCTCTTGTTCGGTATATATTTCTCGGAGTTACAGGCCAACACGGAAGGACTGTGGCTAACCAAGTTCTCAGATGACTGCAAACTGGGCGCCATAATCGACTCTCCAGCCGACACAAGCATCCTCCAAAAGGGCCTCATAGAAACAGACAACTGGTGCCAGAGCCATGGCCTCAAGCTAAACGTCAAAAAGTGTATAGTCATCCCCTTTGGCAAAAACAAAGTGCCCACAAATTACCACATAGGTGGTAATCCATTAAGTACAGAAGAAGTAATTAGGGACCTGGGGACCTAAGTTGATAGCAATCTCTCATTTGACAACCACGTGGCCAAAGTGGTTAGAAAAACATTTTATATAGCCCACCTAATCATGAAGGGATTCACATCTAGATCAGGGGAGGTCATCGTGCCTCTTTACTCATCCCTCATCAGGCCCATAATTGAGTGCAATGCCCCTTTTGGGATGTACCTTACCAGACACCTGCAGCAACTAGAAAGACCCCAAAAGTACCTCACCAAGAGGATCAAAGGGCTCAAACAGGTGCCATATGCTGCCCGGTTAAAGAAACTCCAGCTCTACTCAGTGGCATACCGCCTGCTCAGAGGCGATCTGTGCCTGACGTATAAAGCCATGTCCAACCCGGAATTAATGGACATGCACCTCAGAAAATCCAAATCCCATCGAGCTATGCGCTCGAGAGACTTGAACCTCAGCACTGAAATAAATAGGACATGCTGGAGGGACAGATTCATAACCCAGAGGCTCCCTTCACTCTGGAATAAAATCCCAGTCCAGGTTAGGCAGAGTCCCTCATTGACTCTCTTCAAGAGGAATCTTGATGAGTGGATGGGAGATCATAGGTTTACCCCGGGTATCACTTCTGTGTCACTGTTAGACAGAGGCACAGTATACTAACCTCGAAAAAGGGCATAGCAAAATTAATTTAAAATGGGTGGCGAAAGCCAAACACACTCTGGCTAGGCTTATAAATGCCCTAGGGCAGATAGCCTAGTATGAACCTATGAACCTACGAACCTAAGTATGTATATATATATATATATATATATATATATATATATATATATATATATATATATATAGATATATCCAATATCCATTCTTGCCAGTACATTTAAAGATCTCCTAGGTCTTTGTGCCTAATCAAGACCATTTCAGTGGTGTCTGCAGCATTAAGACAAGTCTGCCTTTAAACAAAAAAAAAGTAAGTAATTTATAGCAATACATTTCTCTCTGTATATGTTGTGGAATTTTGCTTTTAGAGATTATTAAAGGGGTATTCTTTCCAGTCTGGAAGATGACTGGAAATATCATTAATGTATTTGTGGACTAGTAGTCCTATTGCTGACTCTTCATAACTAACACAGTTGAGAGAAAAGTCCCAAGAAAACTATGCAGCTTTAAAGGAGATAGTGGTTTCCAAAATATATTGGGTGGGTCTTCAGTGCTGCCCTCTGTGCTGTCAAGCTTTGTTTCATCAAAAATTATGAAATTTCCACTGTCTGGAATGTCACACCTGTACCAGCCTACACACATCTTGTATTCCAGAGCATTTCTTGAAAAATAAAATTAAAAAACATAACATAAATAATATTTTGGGAACAGTAAAAGCTATTAAAACTATATAAATAGCAATGTTATCAGTAAGAAATATTCTTTACAGTGGTAATAGTCAGTGAATTCATAGTTTTCAATATAAATACCATAATATATTATAATGCACACAAAGCACAAATTATATTTTATAAACTTTCACAGAGATTTTCATATCTTGAAAACTATACAGCGTAGACATATATTGTTAGAACAGTTTTTGTTAACCAGATAAAAGCTTTCACATGACAAGAAATTCCTCTGTACATGCATGTTTGTTGAGATATTTACACTAATATTAAAATATATGTTTAACTGTATAATTAGTAGTACAAATAATACCGGATATCACCCAAAATTTGCAACTTACAATGCAAATATCAAAGACAGTTTTCTTCAATAAAAACTAAGGTTTTGCAGTCTGTAATTCATTTGTTTTCTGAAGTATTAAGTACGTATAAAATATAACTATTAACAAACAATTAGCAATATTCCCAGTATAATGAAATGTAAACCAGTGTTTTAGTGAATTGTCCTGTCTCCCATATTGGTGTTTCACACCACATATCTCAATAAAATGTAGGTTTCTCAGTTATGAAAATATGAATATAAATATGAAAATATGAAAATGACATTAATTTCTCCAATGCAGGACATCCTAGACTATCAATCGTAGTGTCATGTTGTTAATAACTCCTTGCCCTTTCAAATACTGCCTATTATTAGCTGGTAAGTCACTTACTTAAATAAGCCAGACCCCCAAAAAAGTTCTTGACAGCATAATGAGGAATGGGTGTGAAATGGAAGTATACAAAAAAGGCATTATAGGCTTGAGTAATTAAAGCCACTGTTTTTGATGAATTCAAATGGTTATGCCTGGTTGTCAGCCTTATACCATGTAATGTACTTTGTGGCTTCGGTGCTGATGTTTAATGATACATCCTTATACAAGGAAGTTGCCAGCACTGCTGAGCCTGTATTGTTTTACATCTGTGGTTTCTGTGGTCTAAGATGTCTTACTTACTAATTACTATTGCCTCTAGCCTGTGTGCTACTGCAGGAAAGGTCATGCATGCTGCTTCATTCATACCACTTCTACTATAAAGAGATATTTGAAGCATTATTATATGTGGGCTTCTGTCAACCTGAGCTGATTTCATACTGACCTAGTTACAGGCCTGTGTACATTACCAGCAGAAGATGAAAAATCTTTTGAGCCTTCCATACATGACCCAAATTTTAGGAATGCAGTACCTTTGCTAATCTGTGATGCAGCTGTAAGTTTTAAACTTCTTAGCAATGTCCATTGCATGCACCCTGCATCATATGAATCATCTAAAGTGTATGTAGATCATGGGCCTCTAACTGCAGCCTCACAAAAGTTAGTGTCTACAGTATTTCTGCCACAACACTAGCAGCAAGAAGCTTCCTTAGCAACGTTTTTAGTTCTTTTCATACAAGCTTACTGCATGCTTTAAATAAAGAAATTAAGATTTATAATCAGGAAATATTTAAGATACCTATTAATTAAGAAACATACATTTTCTAGTGTGCAGGCTAGTCTTTCAATAACGAACTATCCTCTTAATGTCTTCACAAAAGTTCTAGTATTATTTATAATCAGGACATGTGTAATACACTGTATCAGTCATGATATATATATATATATATATATATATATATATATATATATATATATATATATATATATATAAAACTTATACAGTAAATATAGCATATTTGATGCATTAAAGATTAACTGCCCTGTCAGTACCTTCAGATAGTTTTGTAACGTTGAGTAATTATTTCATATTCACAAGATCTGGGACATACTTTGTCATTCTAAATCAAGATTATTTCTCTCCCAGGAAGAAGGCTTGCTTTGATACTTCACAGACAGTGGCAATCTCTCTAACTTAAGGCAGTTTCACATTCTGCAGAATTTATGATGTATAACCAAGAAATCATTGACCCACTGGATCAAATGTTTCACATTGGATAAAAAATCACATCCTTGTGTCTTATAGATTGAATTCATTGCCAATATATTCAGGCAATTTCTATTGCTCTATAGTTTCTGATTTCTAATCAGAAAATCGGTAACCCTAATTATAAATCCAACATCTGTATGGATATATACTGGAGCAAGACAAATGAGAAAGATAAGGACAAATCTGCGATTCTCAAAGCTTCAGACTAGAAATGGAGACATCCTCCTCAACCCCATGACATAGAGGGGCTGCACACTCCACAGTGACCCCAAGATTACTTTTGCTTGGATTAAGGGGGATTCCCCAGAGACCGCACTCTCAGAATTAACATATAAAAAGCAACAGCTGCATTTTCAGGTTTAAGTTTTGAAAGGTTGCAGTTTTGTCTCTCACACTTCTGCCTTTCTCGTGTCTATATATATATATATACATATATATATATATATATATATATATATATATATATATATATATATATATATATATATATATATATATATATGGGTCTACTTCACTTCACCGACACGCCACAAAGCCGACACCCAAAATACTGAGACCAAAAGACCGACGATGCAGATGATCGACAAGGTGAAATCCCGATAGCCGAAACACCGACATGGGCAACATGTGAGCGCAATTCGGTAAGTGTGCGATAGTGAGGGATTTTGGGTTAGGGAGTGGACAGGTAAGTGTGCGATAGTGAGGGATTTAGGGTTAGGGTGCAGGAAAGGTGAGTGTGTGGTAGTGTCGGACTTAGGGTTAGGGTGCGGGTAAGGTAAGTGTGTGATAGTGTCGGACTGTAGTTTTAGGATCCGGTTAAGTGAGTTAGGGTTAGGGTGCGGGTAGGGTGAGTGTACAATAGTGACGGACTTTATGTTTAAGGGTGGGTTAAGTGAGTTAGGGTTAGGGTGCAGGTAGGGTAAGTGTGCGATAGTGACGAACTTTAGGTTTAGGGGTGGGTTAAGTGAGTTAGGGTTAGGGTGCGGGTAGGGTAAGTGTGCGGTAGTGTCTGACCTTAGGGTTAGGGTTTGGGTTAAGGTTAGTGCATATATAGTTGTGTGTAATGTGTAGTTTACGTTTTGTGTGTCGATGTTTTGGGTGTCGGTGTTATGGTGTTTGGTTTTGTGAGTTGTCGGTATTGTGTGTTTTCGTTCTTTTGGTCTCGGTGTTTTGGGTGTTGGCTTTGTGGCGTGTTGGTGTAGTGAAGTAGATTTATATATATATATATGTATATATATATATATATATATATATATATATATATATGTTTATGTTCATTAATATTGACTTTTACAATTATCGATGCACACAACATCAAAAATAAAGGTGAAAATTAACAAGTATCAAAATTCAACAATCTTGAACCTACACTGGACAAAAAAGGAAAGCAATCACTTTCCATTTCCAGTAAGTAAAAAAAAAACTAAAACCTAACAGTACATTCAGCCATACGTGGTCTGAATAGTGGTACTTTCAGGGAAAGGATTTGTCATAAGGCAATATATAGAGATTGGCTTGTGGCAGAGTTAAGGCTAGTGTTAGCACACATGAGTAAGGATGGACAGGGATAAAGCAATAATAGTGGCGCCCCCATAACTTGCAAAGTAACTGATGGGGTGGCAGGTGGTAAACAGTTCTCAGCCCAGAGACAAGTACTCAGGTTGCCATAGGGCTGCAGTCTGGGGGAAAGCCAGACCTACCTGTGTCAAAAGATGAGGATGCCTGCCAGTGCCAGTAGCAGTAGAACAGCAGATCAGAGCTGTAGCTGGATCATCTGGCTCCCAGTGCCAGTCCCCATTTAAGCTTCCCACTCCTCAGCTCTTCAAATGAAGAGTAAAGAAAAAAGGACTGGCTCCACACGTCCTCAGCTGTTACAACGAAGATCAAAAAAAAGACTTTAGATGGTACTATTCTACCATTTGGCATTCTACACTAGCTACATGCCCCCTCAGCTCACCCACTGAAGAGTGAATAAAAAGAAAAACATGCCTGCCTCTACTGGCATCTCGGTACAGAATGCAGAAACTCTCGATTGCACCCCCTAACACTTTGTGCCCAGTACAGCTGCCCCTTTTGCCCCACCCTTACTATGCTATTGCAGCAGAAGTGGGGCTGTGAGCACGGGCATAAAGCAGACTCATGCTTCGTGAATGATGCCTCAAGATGGTAATTGCCTCCATGCTAATAACACCCAGTATGCGGAGCAAATTGGCTGAAATCCAGTTATGGAAGGCTTAAAAGTTGGCAGGAACATGGCAAAAAGATACAGAAATAAATCTGTCCGTCCACTCATTCTCAATACCTACTTTTTCAAGTACGTGGCTACAGTGGCTATAGGCTTTTCCATGAAGTGATAAGCATAAGGCTGGATCCTGTTCTAGCTGTAAGTCTAATCTTTTATAGCAGATAAAACATTTGGAACAAGATACAATTGGTTATAAATCTAATCTCCTTATAAGCTCTCATATCCCAGTGTTCTAAGAGAAGATAAACAAGTAAAAGCTGTATTAATGGGCTATACTGAAGCCACCTCTTGAATGATATTAACCTACTTAGTCATTGCCTATAGATGATAGTACTGAATGCTAGTCCATCAGTGAAGGAGGATGTCATTCTTGTCAAATCAGTAGCCAGGCAACCTTCACATTGCTCCTTCCACCACTGCTGGAGTGTCTGGCTGATGTCTGCCAAGATCTCAGATACCGAGATTGAGAATATTGACCCCTTCCCCCGGACAACAAACAAACACATAGACAAGTGCACAAACACACACGTGCGCACGCACGCACTACTCACAAATATTCTGTTCTTGTCTTGTCTTCTTGTAATATGACTGATACTGTACTGTTTCCAAAGTAGGAAGCAAAATCAACATTATAGCAACACCTGAGCATATGCTAAATGTTTGGGTTGCCCATTCCTTTTCATAATTTCATATGCTCATATATACTAGGGTAACAACCACTGACACCTTTATATGCTTAGCCATGCCTCCCAAATGTATCCCATGAGTTACTGTGCCTTAGGGGTTATTCTAAGGGGTATATATTAGTAAGGGCATGATTTAATGGCTGCCTGGGTGCATCAGAGCCATAGGTGTCAGACCAGGGGTGAATTTCCGATTTCTCATCCACTAGTCCAGGTTATGCTTGAATAGGGTTAGGGAAGGGCTCTGCTTCACATGGATGAGAAGCCTATTCCAGAGAATGGAGATTCTCTGAGATATGTACCTGTCCATCTAACATGTCCTATTTAAGTCATAAGCAAAGTTTAATTCCTTAGACCTAGTAGTTCTGGTTCTGTATGTTTTGCAGATAGGTAAAAGGTCCATCAGAGCAGGATTCAAAGATCCCTTGTATCAATCCATCCATCCACAACCCCTTTTTCCTATTTTTACACATGGGGTCGGGGTGTCACTTCAACAGGAACAACTATCTAGAGCCAAGGTTTACACTACTGGGTGGTTAGCCCTGCTGCGATAGTTCTTTCGCACAACACACTCACATTCACACTTACACCTAAGAAATCAAAGCACCTAGAAGAAATCCACACAAACACATGGAGGGCACAGAAGGCACCCCAGCTAAGAATCAAACTGGATGCCAAGCATAAATCACCAATCAGCAGTCTGTATGAAACAGAATATAGAGATAGGGCTTTGAGGCTATCTGCATAGGACATTGTGTTTACACCCTGTATTTCCTTTGTGAGGAACCTCTGTGGACATTCCAGTGGTTGCATGTGTGTAGCCAGGTATATACTCAATGATGGGTCTGATGATGGCTGAGTACAGTTCCCTGGTGACTTCTCTGGACCTAAATACCATGCCCTAATGTATAAGCTGATTGACATAAAATGATTTTCTTACAACCTTAAACACGTGTTGGTCAAAAGCCAGGTTACTATCTACATGAGTCTCCAAATCCTGACTACTGTGTCTGCTTTTAGGAGTGTTTTATCAATGATGTAGTTTCCCTAGATGTCCAGCTTCCCAAAAAGTACTATGATGCATTTCTTAGCACAAAATTGTAAGCCGTGGCTTTGGCACCAGTCATCTGCCTGTGTTAGATCTTCCTGTAAGATGTTACTATCTTGGGGAGTTTCTGTGATTGCTTCTACCTTGCAATCATCTACAAACCTAGTAAGCCAGAAGTCACTGACATTGGTCTTGACCTCCAATAAATAGATGCCAAAATGAGTGAACCCAAAACAGAGCCCTGGGGATTCCACTGGTAACGAGCCTCTTTGTGGAGGTGGTCTCTCTAATCCTAAGTTCCTAGATCCCAACTGTGAGCCATCTGGCTATCCAGCAAGTTACACAGAGGTTTATGTGTAGTTCCATGAGTTTTTTTACAATGCCCAAGTGGGGTATTGTATCAAATGCCTTAGCTAGGTCAAGGTAGGCAGTATGTACCTCATCCATTGCCTTGGTGGCTTTCTCAAAGAAATCCACCAGGTTCAGTTGACATGACCTGGCTTTGACAAAACCCAAATGGATTGAGTCCAATGTCCATCCATAATAATTCTTTCCATGGCTTTGCACGTGAGACTCATCAGACTAATGGGTCTTTAGTTCCTGGGATCTGTTGATGGTCCACCCTTGTACAGAGGGAAGAATTTTGCAGTCTTCCATCCATGTGGCACAAAGCCTTTTATTTAAGGCTATTTAGGAGGTATCCAAGGATATTATAGGGGCCCATTGAAACTTTATTCTTGGACGTAGAGAGCTCATCTAAGACCTGCTCCCTACTGATAGTTGGAGGTATTATGTTAGATGTTACTTCCCTGGGGGCAGCTGGGGGTGAAGGGGGGGTTAAAGTTGGAACTGAATTTTTTAGCCTGAAGATTTGCTATATCTCTTGTTCCATGTATGTGGCCCCAGTTATCAACAGTTCGGCACAGTGTTGTGTGCTGCCTTTGAGGTTTCAGACATAACACATGAAGGCCTTATGATGGTCCTTGGCCTGGCACACCATCTTTACCTCAACATTTGCTTTACTGGGCTCAATTAGGCCTTGTAGTTGTCTACTGAGTTTACTGAGAGTTTTTTTTTTTTTTTTTATCTTTTTTGCTGTTACACTTCCTATTTTGGATTCCACCAGAGTGGTTTGTTTTTTGGGTTAGTTTTGGGCTTACTTCTGGTAGGCACAGTAGTCTCTATGTAATCATTGGCATGGCTATACAGAGCTTCTTTGAATAATTCTGCATATGTTGTTGTGTTATCTGGGTTTGGAAAGGCTTGAAATTTTGACAGGTTATCATTTACTAAAAGGTAGTTTGCCTTGCAGTTGTTTCTAACTGTTACAGGGTTTGCTGAAGTAACAGAACTGACTCTTTTATTTTGAAGGAGACTGATTTGTTGTCTGACCTTGCCAGAGAAGACACGATACTGGGGGGGGGGGGGGGGGGGTGCAGCATTCTCCCATATTTGTGAATACCAGGTCTAATATGTTTGTACCTCTGGTAGGTGTATGCACTAGCTGGTATAGGGTGTTTGTGTTCATAAAGTCTAGGAATCTCTGTGCCTGCAAATTTGGGGATCTGTAGGATTCCCATTGTATAGAAGGATAATTAAAGTCCCCCATGAGTATGGCATTTGTTTGAATGGTGAGTGTCTACAGTAGGTCTAAGTATGAGGTATGGGCTTCATGGGACATAGAAGGTGACCTATAGTTTGCTAGGATATGGTATGCAACTTTGTCTGTGGTAATCTGGATGTGGAGGAACTCTAGTTTGTCATCCTATTTAACCAACCTAGAGGTATGCTTGTTACTGATGTAGACCGAGGCACCTCCTGGGTAGTCTATTGGCTTGCCTTATAGGCTTGGTAGTTGAGACTTCACTGGATGTAGCTGTATGGACTGTTAGGTGGTATTTCTGTTGAGTGCTTTTGAGTTTGTTGATGATAATTTTTGCAGGTGGAATATCTGGGAGGTCTTTGAGGTTTGAAAATATTGCATTTAAGTGCTCCCACATATGTAGGTATATGAGTGGAGTGCATACTATTTGTGGTGGGTGGGTGTAGTATATGCGTGTGTGTTTCTGACAACTAGATTATTACGAGTGTTTGTACGCAAGAGTTTTCCTCCAGAGAGATTCTGCATATACATCTCTCCCATACTGTATTTGATTCTTTGAGGAGTTAGTAGTAGTCAGTGAACATTAGATAATTGTTACATTGTCTCAATATAACCATATCCAACAAACTGGCTGCAGAGAAACTGGGAATGTGTGTATCCGTGATTTCAGGGCCTTTATTGGGTGATCCACAAGGGTGTGGTGCACAAGGGGTTACTAGTGGGCTGACTAAGGGTGCTTTAGGGGCTAGAGACTAGAATAGGGTATATAACATTAAAGTCAAGGGGCAGTGCTCCCCAATGCTTTGTGCTACTCAATGTGCAAAGTAGTTGCTACGCTCCCCAAGTTACAGGTACAGTTTCAGAGGTGGTTTTATAGGAAAAAATAGTTGTCTAAGAGTCTGTGTCTATACAGGGCACTGCTAACTACTGCTTGCATGATGGACAGTAGTGTGCAAATGTTGCAGATAGACCAGGCTATCACCTACTGCTATCCCAGTCCTCTTAATGTAAAAACACAGCAAAGACTGCTTGAAAGTGTAATGCTACCACAAAACAACTTAAACAAACTACATGGACAAGACAACATCAAGTATTACGGACCTTTAAAATGATTTATAGTGGAAAATCAACAAATAAAACAAAAATTAAGCAGTAACACTCTAAAATGGTTAACTGAAGTGCAAAATAATAAAATAAATCTGCTACAGATGGAGCAGAATTAATTCAGAGCCCCCTCAGAGTGTGGCAAGGGTGCCAAGCAGAGGGGAGCTCTGGGAAAATGAGCAGGAGACAATTGGCAGTAAGGAGGTTTGCTCAAGAGTAGTATCAGTTTGCTGGATCGGCACTCAGTATTATGGATCTATGGAAAACAATGGATGGGAAAGTACTTAAATAGCTTGCATAATAGACAATAGTAATGAAAGAGGAGAGAGAAGGCCTTTGGAAGTCAGATTATCGTTAAGTGGAGGAGGTGACAGAGATACAGACTTTTAAAAACACAACAGGAAAAGAGTGGGAGGGTTGGGGAAAAATCAAGCTGTATGAAGCAAGCTAGAGAGGGATCTAATCAAGCAAAGCCAATATTAGCGCTCTAGTCCTGTGGCTGTAAGCTACAGGTCAATGGCCTCAGGTAAGTCCGAATTTCAGAAATTTTAGCTTAATGTCTCAGTGACTTAAAGAATAGGGGAACAGAAAATCGCTGGAATGCAACTTTAAGCAGGTAAATGATAAGTAGAATATAAGGCACTAGCAGCAAAACTCGAATGTAAACAGCTATAAAAGCACTGAAGCACCAGTCCTGGAGCAGAATATAAAATACTCTAATTAATGTAGTTCCACCTCATTCTAAGGCACCAGACTATTAAGAAGCTTACCAGGAACACTGTGTATGAAAAATACAGTACTAGATCAGACCATATTTTTAATGAAATATCATAATGTCTAATTTTGTGATAGTGACATTGTGTTTATTTATATCAGGAAGCCCTGTGGAAATGGTCCAAGTGCTTATAGTTAGAATACAAAGGCTAGATGAAAAAAATAACAAAGGTTAGAGTACACCCAGATAAGTACTGACATCTGTTCCAAAAGATTGTGTACTTTCTATTATGTTTATTCAGTGCATTGAACTGATGTCAAGCACCCATTTACATTTTTCATCTTGTTATTGTCTACTACAGTTTGCTCAATTGCATCAGCATTTTTTTCAGTTGATTCCATGCTGGCTTTGTATGTGGCCAAGAGATGCTGAGCACTGTGGATTTACTTTTAAAATCTCCCTCTCTCATAAACTCCTCATGGTTCCACCTTCATAGGCTCCCTGCCAGATATCTCCACTGCCTTGACCTAGTTTTCCCATTCATTCCATGGGGCAGAGTCAGTATCCATGGCCTAGGCAGACATTATGACCTATTCATTTTTGCCCAGGAAGCTCTTATGGCCTATTGGCTTCCCCAGTGGTGAGACATGAGTGGTATGGGTAGGTCAGCTGCAGGCCCCTGGAAGTGGCCTACCCTTAGCTGCTTGGGGCCTCACAAAAGTGGCCTGGTCAGAGAGCAAAAGCATGAGTGCTCCCATATACACCTTCTGTTTCTCTGCCTCATCAGGAAAGTCCCTGCCTGATAGTACAACTAACATGGTCACTTACAGGCAGGAATAGACCCAGCACTACCAAGTGTCACCAATGCCACTGGCCAAGCAGCCTTCCTTTCCCTAAGGAAAAGTGAGCTGGTGATATCCACTCAGACTTATCCTCCCCCTCCTGGTCCCTTGAACACCTATTCCGTTAGTCGAATATAGGTCACCTGAGATGCAGTCAAGGCTTCATCCCTCTATGTCATCGGGCCATGGTTGTTAAACTTCTTCTGCAGAGATGCTTTCCAGAATTTACAGCCATACTGCACTTCCTTACGTTGTATTAGAACTTTCCAAAAATATTCCTTGTTGTGTCACATGTGGTCCTATAACTTTTGCCACAGTAATATTGAATCTTGCGGACTGCCAACTTTGCTTCTTATACATGCCTCCAAGCTTTTTTCTGAAGATGCTGACTTTGTGTTTGGAGTCAGTTTCTAGTTATCCTAGGTGATTTCCAAGGCCTGAATATGTCCAGCTGTCACGCAGGTGGACCAGAAAGTGGTGGGTGTTGGTTTGCTTAGTTTGGACCGTGTAGTTTTGAAATTGTATTACTTATAACTGTACTTTTATTCTGGTCACAAGGCAGTGGATTTTGAAATTTAGATTTACCAACTTGATATAATGAATTGGGCCAGTGCTGATATGCTGTTAGCAGGCTGCCTTTATTTAACAGCCACCTTACATGGCTTGTTCAAAGTATTAAACATTGTGCTGTTTTTCGCTTTGCTGTTATTTCTAAATTTTAGATTTGGTTTGTAATTTACTTCATAATGTAGTACTCAGAGCATTTATACTGGAGATAATTCTTCACAATTTACAATGTTATTTTTTATTTTTATTTTTTTTTACTTTTTGTATCACACTTATTGCTGCACCCTGATGGATGTTCAACAGCTAATGTAATAGAAAGTTGAAAGTGAATCCTCTCCACAGTAGCATGCCAGATGGCCAGCTGTTTGTATTTTTCTGAGAAACAAATGTGCAAAACAAGTCCCTCAGAACTTCTTCTTCTTCTTTCGGCTTTTTCCCAGTTAGGGGTTGCCAAAGCGGATCACCTGTCTGCTCATGATTGGCAGAGGAGTTTTACGGTGTCGAGTTGCCAGCCCGGCACCCAACCTTCCACAGAAGGCACACACACTCACACACTCACTCCTAGGGCCAATTTAGAGTGTCCAATCCACCTACAGCATATCTTTGGGATGTGGGAGGAAACTGGAGCACCCGGCGGAAACCCACACGACCAAAGGGAGGACACGCAGACTCCGCACAGAAGGCACCCCAGCCGAGGATCGAACCAGAGAACCTCTTGCGAACAAAAAATGTAAAAGGATCTCGTTACAAAGAAAATAGCATAGAAGTACCTTATTTAACAGTAATGTGGGAAATCCCTCCTAAATGGAGGAGACTTGGAGGAAGAGTTACAACAGACAAAAATATTTCTAGTAGTCTCACAAGTGCTGAGCTGTCTAATGGAGGTACAGTTTCAATGTCTCTCTACTTAGGGCTGCAAATTCCAATACAACAATAGTACCAGAGTCCAAGTGTCACAAAGCACATCCAGAAATAGCCAAGATTCCTCCATGCTGACAAACGGCATGTTAGAAGCTCTGCCTTTCATTTTTGTTGAAAATCAATAAGCAACTACACTCTGCACGCTTAGATCTACCTCTGTACAAAAAACCCTCCACAAACTCTCTCATGATTCTTTTAGGGGTTGATTCAGTACTTGTAAAGCTGTGCATACCTTCTTTGATTTCTAATTCTGTGCCAAGTCTAATTCTCAGTCTGTCTTTGTTGCCATTTTATTTTATATCCCTCAATGTTACCTGCTTCATTGAAACTACAAGGACTACCTAACCACTTTTCTGATTACATATGTAACCATATATGTAAACCAGAAATATGTTTAAATGCCAAAGGACCACATTTCCTATACCTGGTACTTCCAAAGTGATTTTTAACCCCTGTTGTTTGTTAGGAAGACAGTGAGTGCCATACGAGCAGAATGCATGGAGGACATATTTACAGAAGGCATTAATCCTGTTACTTCACATGCTACATTATTTTGTTGTTGCCAACTCAATTTTACTTCTTCTGTTTAATAAGCATATATCACCCAGAAGGTGGAATTAAAGACTGGATTAAACTCACCCCTTAGAGGTAAAGAAGACAGATGTGTTGATAGTAACAACCACAAATCCAAACAACAGCCATACCAGAAAAATTCCCAGATGGGCCACTGAATCTATATTATTGTACCTTCTGGACATCATTTTTTTTTATTATGTTTATTTGTTAATGTTTTTCATTGTTCAACAAACAGTTCAGTTGGCTTGCAATAACAACAGTTTTTTTCTGCTAATGCTGATGTCACTGTTTTTAACCAACCAAATAACCAATAACAGCTCTGCCATAAAAGTCTCTTCCATTTTTACAGACCGTATTTATAACCTGTACTCTGTGCTTTCATAATATCTTTTCTTTTTCACGTGAAAGTGCCCCAGCTTACTGGATTAAGTGAAAGCCACTTGGACTAATGCTGTATAGCTTCCCATCTGCCAGCACTGCCAGTACAACCCTTGTTATTGTTTCCTGCCCACTCCCACACTTACTACTGATAAAATAATCCCACCACCCTTTCAACTCACTTCTGTTACTACATCTATTGCAAAATAGCCCTTGTCAGAAAATAAGTTTATTAGTGCCATTTACAGAAATAGTAGTTCAGGCAATCCTCTTTTCTTGGAATTTAGGGAAACAGATGGGAAATGAGGATGAGTGTGAAGAGTTAAAGAAAACCATGCTCAGAAATTAAAATCCATTTCTGTGATAAATCTGTGTCATATAACAGCACACAGAATGTACAGAGAATCATGGCGAGATGACCCTTATAACAGAGGCTTATGCTTATGGGACTCATAAGTTGCTGTTACTCCAAAGCCAAAAGCGGAAGTTCTCTCCATATTTGTAAGAAAACATGACAACGTTCCATGGAGTGGTGAATAAGGGTGCAGGGTCCATGAGCAAAATCAATAGCAGATCAAAGATGCATGACAAACTCATGGCTCGGAGTTTGCAGAGTTGATCATTTTATATACAGCACTAAATTGCATCCCATTGAAACATTTTTGTCAAGGGTCATTTCTCATGCCACACTACAAAACCACAAAAGTACCACTGCAGCAGGCACAATCAGTGGTATATAGAACACATGTTTATATTCCTTTGAAACATGTGATACTATTTGAGGATGCCGTCACTTCTTGTTTGGAGTTTAACCATGCTTCAGTCTTGCAGTATAAAGTGGTCATAGTTGTCCCATCCTCACTGGAAAGAAATCCAAACCTGTATTCCCCTATACCTTTTGCCAGCCTCAGTATAGGTTGAACTTTAGGATCCATACTTAATTTAGGAATTGGGGATAACCTTGCATGCACCCATAGATGCATCCCATTAAATCTGAACAAAACCTGACTTTGTGGTGCCTTAGCTGCAGCATCCATGACCCTTGGTCACCTAAGAAGGAGCTGACTGGATGAATGGGAGTGAGCAGCTGATGATCAGCTTCCCCCTTCCCAAAATGGAAAGAAAAGCATTTGGATTCACTGTACAGCATGCTACCTCATGGAAGGTGGGTGAATGAAGCACCAGTGTAAAGAGACATGGCAGATACTCCAGGCTACTAAACAGTATACTGCATCACAGCTAAAAATAAGTGTGCATGTGACAGCATACATTCACTAGTGGGTTAGCACTGCCACCACTGTGGAGTGTGAAATTTGGAAGTATGCCAAACATCCTGATCCCCACTGGATGACGCCAGTGATGCAAAGCTTCTTCTATCCTCTTCTGGTGCCCTCTGATACCAGAAAAGGAGAAGAAATGAAAGAGCCATGATGAGATGGGAAATTTAATGGTCACTGAGACAGGATGGAAAAAAGGACAAAAAAATCTGAACAAAGAAGTCAGATTACCATAGGCAGCCTCTTCTAATGTAGATTACAGAAATATGTCCAGGTGTTTATTCCACAAGAGCTCATTTCTCTTCTAATGTTACAGAGAACTAAAAGCTAGATGTGGTCTATATGTGCCTTTCACTAGTCTACATTTGTCTGGTGCTGATGATGTGCAGGGCAGTGAAATTCATTCATTTATTCATTCTATGAAACCTACTTTATCCTACTTAGGATAGGATTACAGAACCTAGCCCTAGCACTCATTGGCTACAAGGCAGACAATTTCAGCTGAATGGGAGACATATCCAACATACCCTGTACAGACACACAAACACTCACACACACACACACACACACACACACACACACACACACACACATACACACACACACCCCTGCAGAGAGTTTGGTGGAGTACTGTTTCACCTACAGCATGTCTTCGGAATGTGGGAATAAACAGGAACACCTAGTGAAAAAACAATACAGACTAAGGAAAAACAAGCAGATTCCACAGGGAAGGAACACCAACCAGGAACTGAACCAGAGAACAAAACTCTAAATGGCAGCAATGCTAACTAGTGCACCAGTGTGTCTTCCTAATCATTGCCATTGAAATATCACGCAGTAGACGGTTGTCCAGTTCCTCATTCACCCATATGGACAAAGTAAAGATACCCATTTTAAATTAAACTCCAAAACACAAGCCACTTAATTCAATCATATAACCAACAGGCCCCAATAACTTATCAGCAAAGTGTAAGACTATCTGCCTGAACAAAACTGCAGTAACAAGAACTCCATATTCTACCAAAGATGCCATAATGGCAGCATATGGAAAAAAGCACTCCCATCCACCCCAAATGTACAAACAAAAGTGCACGTGAAACAAAATTCATAATGTCCCTTTGACTAGTAAAGTGGAAAGTACATGCTGTAAAACATAAAATGGTCTCTGCACTTGTGTGCCATAATCATCCCCAGAGATAGAGGCACTACAACTAACAAGTATGGATCATTTACTCTAGCTACATATTAAATTAGTATTACGCTTGTCTGTTAGTTTTTCAGGTGCACACATAAAGAGATCTGGAAAAAAATACTGCTACAGTAAAAATACTCAGAAGACATGATGGCCACGGGGGGGGCAAGGCATGTAATTACCTAGGCAATATATTTTTTACAGCTAAATCCATTAGAAGAATGATTACACATTTCAAAAAGCATGCAAATCAGACAACAGCAGCATCAATGGTAGTCATGGTGGTACACTGTAAAGTCAAAGACCTATTTAAAGCAAACTAACAGGTAGTGTTGTTTCATTTCCTGACCAAAGGAATCATTTAGTGATAGCATGACATTAACTGCTGTCTCCTTTGTCATCACACAGATCCTGAAAATAGAAATCTTGATCCACCCTTGAATCACTCCAATGATTTGCTTTCTAAAAAGAGTAAAAATCAACTGAAAATGAAATTTCAGATTTTTTTGTATAAGCTGACACAGTAATACAGTTATCTAAAAAGCCCAGAAAGTTCAGTCTTCTCTGTATCTCTTTCCCAAAATCATGCAATTATTCACATATGTAAATAAAATACTAGTCTTGTGTGATCAGTTTCCTTTCTTTTTAGCAGACTATTTATAGATGTCATTCTCACCCATTATTACTATTTAAAAACACATTTTTATTAAACCACAGTTCAAATACAACAGTTATAAAGCATATTACAAATCCAGAGATCAGACATGGAACATGCACAAAATAAATAAAAAACTATCTTACTTTGGCTGCTTCATTTACACATACCTGATCTTGATAATACAAACAGCTTGAAATATAAGTGCAAAACATTTCTTCTGATAAGATATCTCAGGCTCACAAACTATTGATAATTTTTCCTGTGCATCCTTTGGGTAATACGTAAAGCATTTCAATGTTTCAACATTTCATTCATGCTAGCAACTGAAATAATTTTAAATTACATGTAATTAAAAGCCCTTTCTTCCATTTGAGATCACTGATTTCAAATAGACTCACCAAACACCATCATGTCAGCAGATGCAATATCAAGAGAAATACAATATAAATATGTCCCTAAGAGTTGACCCAGTTTTTCGGAATTTGGGAACTTATGTGGGCAGTGACCTAACTTTTGACCAATATGTGTCCATTGTTATAAGAAAGTCCTTCTTTATTGCACAGCTTATAAATTAAATGGATTATGCCCAGATCCAGGAATGTCATTGTTCCCCTTTATTCAGCACTCATTAGGCCAATCATGGAATAATGTCCCTTTGGAATGTGTCTGTCCAGACACACAATACAAATTGAATACCCTGAATACCTTACTAAAAGAATACAAGGCCTAAACAATATGCCTTCTGTGGACTGACTCATAGCCTTGTCACTATATTCTTTATCCTACAGACTGTTGAGGTTACCTGTGTCCGGCATATAAGTCACCCTCCAACCTGATATTGATGGATTTACTGCCCATCAGCAAGTCAGATGGCATCAGAAATGCTCAGTCTAGGAATCTAAACCTCTTCTGCAGCATCAACAGAAAGCTTTGGAGGGACAGGTATATCTCGCAGAGGATAGCACTGATCTGGAACAGATACCCCATCCACATAAAACAAAGCTCATCCCTGTCCATATTCAAACGCAACTTTGGTCTATGGACTAGAAAAAGACAATTTCTGTTATTACTACTACTAATGTTCAGAGGCAGCTCCTAAATGCTTTATCCCATGCATGGGTCCCCTCAAATTATCTATGGTATGATCCTAATTATTTTCATGTAGGGTTCTATATAATTATCGACCATGGGATGGATAAGGCCAATATAATACCAAATGGGAGAGGTCAATTCAGCACCAAAAAGGAAACTAGTTAGGCTTAAAGTGGCCCACGAGGGCAGCTAGGCTAGTATTTACCTATGAACCTATGAAGCTATAAATAATTGTCTTATTCATATTTCCAACCACTCACTTCTCTATAGAACCTGAATGTTTATAATATATTTACTAGACATCTAAAATGAAACGGTTCTACCTCAGTCCATAGCAGAACCACTAATAAAACTAATACTTCTCTTATCATAATTACCCTCAAGACTGAATGTCCTAATTATGAATACATTTTCAGCTTTTCCTGTTTATCATTGTATTATTAAAATAACCTTCTCATAACTCATATTTTTTATATTTTCTTTCCTTCCTCCTTCTTAAAACCCTCAGATAACAGACAAGCAACCCTTGCCTGGCCTGTTTCACTAGACAACTTTATGCTGAAAATACCCATGTTGAGCTCCCCTATCACCCACTTCTGTAATAAGAATCAGAGTTGACCATATAAAATCCTTCCAGTCAGTCATTTCTTTTTACATTCCTTTGCCTTATATCATACAACACATCCAATTTTCCTGCACAAATTTTAGTCAAAACTAACAATATAATCTTGCCTAGAGGGAGTTGCAATAGTGTATCACTCTCCAAATCAATCATTCACACCATCAGTCATCATAACTGATGGACTTTGCCAAGCCATCCCATCTGTGTCCATGCATCCTGGGTAAGTCAGCAACTGGATATGCATAAGTGGTATGAATACTGGTGTATTTTGTCATTCAAGTTACAAGAGGAATATTGCTGTTGTATACTGTTTAAACAGGAGGAAATGGTATACCATAATTCTTAATAAGTCCTCTAACACCATGTTCTTCTTTACTGTTACTAATAGTAGCATGTTGCTGACTAAATCAAGAAAATCTATAAATCATATGGTCGATTTTGACAGTTTACAGTTTTGCTCTTTGAGTATTTTTTTGGCAAAAATGTGTGAAGGGTAACTTAAATCTGGGTTCTGTTAGCTATGTTTTCCTAATGATTATGATGACATGTGCCTCTGGAGTCGAAGTTTCATGTAATGTTATTCGGTGCTTACATTTGTACTGTTATCTTCTTTGTATTATCTTAAACGTCTTGATTAATAAAGTTTGATGGTGTTAAAAAATAAAGCCTTTATGTAATTACTTCCTTCCATTAGCTAGTGAATGTATATTAACTAATGTTGCCATAAAAGCTGAACAATGCAGAAATCCCCATATCTAATTTACCAACTGCTAAATATAATATTAAACCATTTGATACATACCAGAATTTAAGTATCCATCTTTAAAAAAGTAAAAATTAACAGTTGTAACACCATTAAAAGGATTGAATTTACATTATGCACAGTCACTAAAATTCAAAAACATGTTACTAAATACATACTTGATATATCACAATATAAATATAACATTAAAGCATTTCAGACTTGCAAGAAAATATATGCATTGATATAATTTCCAATTATGTAATAAATAGGCCAACAGTTCTGAAGAGCACACTTTTGTATCTTCAGCAGCATTAACATAATTTGTAGGCAGGCATTTATATTAAATGTTAAATCACGGAAAGTTCAAAGATTTGTCATACCTTCATATTTAAATTGTCACCTTTTAACATTCGAGCAATTCAAGCTATCTTCTAATTTAAATTGTCACTATCTAGATGTAATGCTCAAAATGAAACAGATATTTACACTTTGATACCATTTACAGTTGCATAATAAATATGCAATAATTATGTGCAGTGACCTTTTATACTACTGCTAACTTATAACATTCAGGCTCTTAAAGTTCCAAAATATTTAAATGCCCAAATTACAAATAAGTTAGAACAGTTACATAATGTGAATTAGTAATTATGTTCAACTTGTCAAAGATTAATAGTACAGGTTCTTTCGTACCTGAAATCAGAAGAAAAACTAGCTCCATTAAAAAACAATCATTCACATTAAACATTCAGGCTTTAGAATTTCAAGGGCTTCTCCTTACCTGCAGATTTAAATTCCACTCTTTAGATGTAGCGTTTAAACATTTCTAGTACTGAGCCATCCCCATGGTGTAGCGGGATAAAGCCCTGGCTCTGCCTCAGATGACCTAACTTCACTTAGAGGTGCAAATTGCTGGAAGGGTGAACGGCCAGTGTCAGCTCACCAATCCCAGCAGGGTAAAGCTGACTAAACTTGTAGCACTGCTAACCCCAGCTGGCATACTGGGGTACTGCAGGGCATGGCTGAGATCGGGGCATGGTGGCTACATGCTGCACATAAGTCAGGAGGGTCAGCATGCAGAGGCATACCTCCCTCCTAAGCAGCAGCATATATATATTAGCAACCAGTCACCATGGAGAAGGGTTTAGGCTGAGACTGGGAAGAAGGCCTACATGACAAAGCATGCTAGTCTCCTTCTTTTCCTCAGAATATCTCCAAGGGGAACAAATGGCCAATAGTTTTCTTAACCTGGCCAAAGAATGTATGAACCATAGGGGTCTTGAGCTGGCAGAGGAACAAATGAGTCCAGTTCTCACCTCTCTTCAGAGAATGAATAGGTCATTAGGGACCTAAAAAGAATAGCTATCAGGCTGGTTCATGTAGGCAATAAAAAAAAAAAAAAACTAAGTACTACATTTAACTATAACTCATAAGTGAATCAAATAAATAAAAAGTAAAATGTATCTGGATGATCAGATTAAAATATAAATCATTTGCTGAAGAAATATAAGACTTGTCAGCATTATTTCATGAACGCATGCCAAAACTGAATGTCATAAATGTTTATAGTATAGTAGCTCAGCCTGATACCATTCAATCATTTCAAGGTTTCAAAGACATTTGACTATCTAGATTGTAGATAATTTAAATAGTCTCATCATATTAATAGACAGTTATTGAAAATATGTCAAAAGCAGATAGTATAAATGCTTACTTATATACTTGAATTCAGTAGCACCAACTCCTGAAGCACTAGCATTTACATCAGCCGTTAAAGCAATGGAAATTCAGGGCTTAGCATTACCTACAGATTTTAATTTTCACCATGCAGATATTGCATTCATACTTTTCACTCTCTGCAACATAGAACGTCAAAACACTTAAAGAGTCTGACTTAACTTAAATATACAATAATTCTGAACAATTTCATAACTCATATCAAACATTTTTGAAAACACATCCAAACTGGGCAGCATAAATGCTTACATTCTCAAACTCAGTAACACTGGCACCATTAAAAGACCAACGTGCATTAGACATTCAGGCCTTTGAAATTCAAAGACCTGTTATTAGTTATAGCAGAAATTGTAACCAAGGGACTTTACTCTACGCAAACCATCTGATTTGTTTCAATAAACATTCATGGAGATGTATAAATTCTCTCTGGCCAGTGGAAGGCTGTTGTTGGGCACATAATCAAACTGTTTTTTACTAGCCTTATCCTGAATTTTCCCACTTGTCTTCCATGGTTACTTCAAATGGAGGTTCAGACACCTTCAAGGGGGTTAGCCTGTTCAGATTTTCCAACCCCTGCATCAGACAATGAGGTGCACTTTACATTCATAACCACTTACATACCCTAAAAAAATACCTTTAGTACATGCAGGAATGTCAGCTTATATCTAAAGTTTTGTCCCTTGCGCTATTTTGCTGAATCTGAAAATGGTTACACCTGCTGTAAAGTGGGTGCTAAGAAATAATTATTAATAAATACAGGATGACCCTGTGCTGTACACTTCTAAACTGGCTGCCATAGTGCCAGCTGCTTCTCATGCCAAGATACAAACTGTACTAATCAGCTCCATGGAATAGAGGGATAATGCCCTGATTATGCCGCAGGTGTCCCAAGTTTGATTAGTAGCTCAGGTGTTGTAGGAGTTGGCTGTGGAAGATGAGATTAAGTGCCACTGTTGGCTACCACATCCTAGGGGAGGGAGATGGTTCATCACATGGGTAATACTTAGCAGAAACTCTAGGTGTTTCACCCAGTGGGGAATGAGCCTAACAAACCCACAGGTCTGTGTTTACTGATCGAACAAAACAAGCATCGAATGGCTTCTAATCGAACACTACGTAGCAAAAGTCCATTCTAGTGAACAGCCACATCATCGTAAAGAAAACCATCAAAGAGTCATAGATGGCCAACATAAACGAAATGGAAGGTAGAACAGACTTACGTGTATGTTAGGGATAAGGAAATCTGCCCTTTCCCTACTGTAGTGCGATCTTGGAGTTGGTATACATAGCTAGCGGGGGGGGGGGGGGGACACAGCTCCCACACACACACACATACATGAGGAGGATTTGGTTGAATGTTTTGGGAAATGCTTATGTGTACTTGACAGGAGAGTGTATTGCTATCAAGTACTGGAGAAATTTACATGTCATAGTCCATGATACAAACATAATGATAATATTTGTGCCTGATATGCCTTTGTTTGCAATATAGTAATGAAAACACCTTTTATAAATACTTACAACTTATAAAATCAGTTAAAGACAAAACACTGCACTTGTAGTGCTTCACTTACCATGCTTTATAAATTATTTCCCCATATATTAATAAAATCAATTAAACAAACAATACTATTTATGACTTTATTCGTGCTTATAAGCCTCTTCGGTTAGCCTTGTATTTTTTTCTTTCCTGCAACTGCTAGTTGTAGGCAATCTGTTCTTTAGCTAGAAAGAGAAGACAAAGACAATTATTGTTTACCTATATGTTATATTTTCCCTTAAAATTATTTTTATGACTAGTACTCATTTGCAAGGCATTCCATTTACTGCAGTACTTGCTTACTATGAGTTTGTTTAAATATGTATTACTATCCAAATTCTCATGCTGTGCCAATCTTCCCTTTATTGCAAGTTATAAACAAAATGATACACATTTGGTGGAATAATGTTATAAAATATCATGCTTTGCACATAACAGTCTGTGAGTGGTGTTCAGGCAGAAGCTGGTCACACACAGAAAAATATAGCAATTCGTGGAAGTTTTCATTTCCTTAGCTTTACAAAAGTGTGTATTTTAATACTTTTCTTTCTTAAGAATTCTAAGCATATATGGAGATGATTTTAAAATGTATACAGAAGTAATATAACTGGTCATTTCTCATTAAAGTACTGTATGTCCTGGACATTCACTCGACACTGCAACCCCTACTATCTTCTCCAACTTGTACTCTGACTCTTGAGTGGTACTTGACTGAGAGTTCAGCCATCTTGTGCATGCAGTTAATATTTTGTAACAATTACTAAATTAGTAAATAATTTTTTGCCTACACAAACAAAATTCTTTATTTACAAAAACTGCCTGCATGTAATTTAACTAGTACCTAATGTACTGCAATAGAAAATGAAATTATGTGGAAATGCAATTTTTTATTTTTATATAAATACATAATCAAATAGTTGTAAGTGTACTCATGCACATTTATATCTGTGGCTTACATATATATATATATATATATATATATATATATATATATATATATATATGCAGATTATTATTTTACTCTTGCACATATTATTACATTTATATTTATACAAACAATTATGATGTCACATAAACATTCCATATATTTGCATACAGATGAGTACATATATGTTTATGCTTTCTTTTGCATTATTTTAATAACATTACAGATAGATACATATTTGCAGTTACACATATTTCTTCAAGCAAATACCTTCAATTATGCAACCTTCTTATGTTTTATTTTTTTAAACCTATGTAAAAAATAAATAAATAATACTAAGCATAAAACTCTGGTCCTCTCAACAATAGCTGGTCAACCTACTCAGCCAGCTGTACAGGCCTACACTTCTGAAGGTTGTCTTACTTGTGGTGGCACTGCTGGCCAGAGTGGGTTATTATGTTAGGGATGTCAGGTGCTCACCCAACTCCTGCCAGATATTGAGCTTTTTCCAGTCTGAGCCATGAGTGCATACCTGGATCTTATCCAAATATGACTCCTTAAGAAGGTGAGCCATTATCATAGTCTTCTTGTCTAACAAGGTTGGAGAATGGCCCCATGCCTTCACAGGTGCTGTCATCATTCAAAGTGCCAGTACCAGAATTAACAAAGTATGAGCAGGGCTGTCGTACACAGGCTTAGATCCACCACCTCTGGGGTGTGACATCACCTTAACCAAACCCAGTTAACCAGCAGGGGCATTAGACCAGGTACTGTTATTATTGGTAAGTTTGGTTTAACCTGTAATGCTTTGTCACATACATTTTTTAAGGAATATATTCACATTTCATTTATATAGTTTCATAGATTCATAGTATAGTACTAGGCTATCTGCCCTGGGGTATTTGTAAGCCTAGCCATAGTGATGTGGCTTTTGCCACCCCATGAAATGGTACAAAAATGTACAGAATAAATCTAGAATACTGTGCCTCTGTCTAGTAGTGACACAATGAAGGTCCCCTTATATAATATTTTTTCTACATTACTTACAATAGCATGGCATTGCCTTAGCTACTTTTTTGAAATATTACACCTAAATGTCTTTTATTCATGTAGTAGAGCAGCAGTATTTTTTATGCAGGGGAGGAGTTGCAGAAATATGTATTCCTGTGTGTGTGATTACCAACTGTTATGAAATTTTGAGTGGTTTAAGGTGAGAAGGTGTGCCAGTTGATGTTAGATGGGAAGAGATTACACTTCATGGTTATGCAGACATACATATGACTGTTTTTTTAATATGCTTAGATATGAGCATTTCTAAGGCTATCTGTGCATTCTCTTGGCAATCTGCGGACTGCTGAGGATTGCTTCAGACTCTGCTGCTGTCTGCAGTGCGTTCACTTCAAACTGAGATCATGTTCATGTGCAGTCGAGAACAAACTATATGCATGAGTGGCCATGTACACTCATGTATTAT
This sequence comes from Protopterus annectens, assembly GCF_019279795.1. Taxonomy (NCBI): domain Eukaryota; kingdom Metazoa; phylum Chordata; order Ceratodontiformes; family Protopteridae; genus Protopterus; species Protopterus annectens. Next base: position 951,754,418 of record NC_056727.1, read on the forward strand.
TGTAATTCATACAGATAAACAGCCGAAAGATACAACAACAACATATAGATAAACATATAAGGGCTAATTCTGCATACAGAATGTGTAAATGGACCTGAATCTATGTTAAACAGTTTAACATCACCATATTAACTTGTGTGTGATTACTTGAGTTAAGTGGCAAATGACTTAGGAAACCAAGGACTTTTTAAAGTAAGAAAAATATTAACAATATTTTAATTTAATATGAAACACTTCAAAATTATGTAAAATTAGTGACTTACCTTAAAGAAATTTTTATTTTAGTGATTTTATAGGCATATTACCATGGCTTTAGTGAATAATGTAAAGCTGTCGTTTGTAATTGGAAAATCATTACAGCACTAGAGGAAATTATTACAGATCACTGAGAAAATCATTTATTTTGGTGTCATTTAGTATTGTGCATAGACATGTGTTTTAGTTATGAAGTACCGAAGTGGTAAGGATGTTGTGTTGGCTGAATATACATGTGTCATTACTTGGGGATTTCTGAGTATCAATGAAAGATGAAAAATTATGTTATTAATGACAATGGAAGGGGTTAGGAGAAGGATGAATCTGTTAAAAAGTGATTTCTTTGCTGTTTTGAATGTATTTATGATATTATACACATTAATATAGCACAACTTTACTTGGATGGACTGACATTTTAAGTGTGTATGTAAGTATAGGTTTTGTGTTCCCTAACTTTTTTTATAGATGGATGGCAGGCACACTTTCATTGTTGTGAATTTTGATTGATGATTGCATCAAAGGTTTTCTGTGTATGATTGCAGCGCTTTTTTCATGTGCAGTAATGATGCAAAACAAGTAATTGAGAGGAGAAAGGACAACTTCAGTCACGAGGAAAATCACATCCTCATGGCAGTCCTTTGGACATATGTAAAATGTCTGTTTGGTAAAGGGGGCCCAAACAAGCTAAGTGGACAAACGCCTAAAGTCAAGTTGTCCTGGGCATTAATGTAGTGGGTGGCAGAAACCATACAATAACACAGTGCAAGAAGATGATAGATGATAGGACATGCTAGAGGCAAGGTGAGGCAGAATGCAATTGCCTGCAAAAGTACTGTGGGCCTCCAGCAATTATCACATTAACACCAAATGAGGAATACCTGCATCTGTGGGGATGACTACAACAGAGAAGATGATGGCACTGGAATAATCAGAGGTGGTATGGACACTAGTTATTCCCAGCATCTGCAGCAGCAGAAAAAAACAGTAACATATATTTACATAGAGAAGTGAATGCTGACATGGAATGATTACATTAAACAGATTACAATTACTAACGATAAAAAGTAAGGCAATACACGAACCATGCAGTTCATATAAGAATCCAACCATGAAACGTAAAAAACTGTTTTTAATTGAAAAGGTAAGCGCTTTCACATAAAAGCTTCTTCAGACCGTTAGAAACATGATCCATTTAAATACTATGCATCAGCCAATCAGCATACATACAGCTTAAATGCATTAATTTAAAGTAAAATCCACAGTACTCCCTACATGAAATATCCACATAAAGAATCTGGGAGTGTTTAAACACAATAAAAATACAAGTTTTCATACATGTTATCATGAATGAATTATATAAAACCACATAAAAAGAAAAAAAAAAAATATATATATATATATATATATAAACACACACACATACACATAAAATACTATTTATTTCACTGAAAGTTTTCTTGAGTTTAACTATAGTATTTTATGTGTATGTGTGTATATATATATATATATATATATATATATATATATATATATGTATATTTTTGGACTGTGTGTTTTTAATGGTCTGAAGAAGCTTTTATGCGAAATCGCTTACCTTTTCAATTAAAAACAGTATTTTACATTTCATGGTTGGATTCTTAGATGAACTGCATGGTTCATGGGGTCTATATTATATCCTCGAACGCTTAAAAAAGCGAACGCTGATTGATCGAACTTATTTTTGCGAAATTTCAAAATATCGAAGCAGCAGAAACTCGAATTTTTTCCTAGGGAAAGAATTTGGTTGTCCGTTTCTGTTGCTTCGGTATTTTCAGTGTTATGGTGGAAAGTTACCGGTCAGATTTCAGCTCTCATAACAACCTCTCTTCAAAATCACTTGTACTATCATCTCACCTAGCCTATCTTAAGGAGATGTGTATGACACATTTGACCTTGACCTACTGTGATTCAAGTGTGACATTTCTTGTTACTTAAAATTTGACTTTCACAAACACAAGCCAATGTTTAACTTGAAAGTAAATAAGTTATTTTTAAATGGGGACAGGGTTTAGGACATTTTTCATCTGTATGCATTTCATGCATGTAATGGTACTGCTTAAAACCTCACGGAACTATGGAAAGAAATCTGAATATCAGAACATAAGATTGCAGTCATTAACACCAATACTCTATGCATTACCATTCTTACAGCTGGCAATTACAACTTAAAAGTAGTAATACACAAGTTTTCATGGAAATACAGTAATGAGAAAATTGCAGATTAAAATGAGTATCCTGCCTTGTACACAAACACTGCTGCCACTTCACCCTCACCACTGCACAAATGACATTTTTTATCTCTGAGGCCACCAATTAATGACAAAATAAAATAATTTGATGTGCAGTGCCTCAACAGAAAACATACTTTAAACCGAGAAAAACATTGCATAATATAAAAAAAAAAAACAATATGATACATTTTCATTCAAATATAAGGTATGAACTCATGTTAAATACTGAATTAGCAGTTTTTACTAATGGAGCCACTTGAGAATAATGATACTTAGGTAAACAAACTCACTAAAGTTTATTGTGCAAAACAGCTCAAAATATGATTTTTTTTTTTTGTTATATGTTGCCTTATGACCTGACTGAACAGGAGTCAGTGAGCACTTTTAGAAACAATAATATGAGTAACTTTTCTGAAATAAAAAAAAATATATATTATTTAAAGATGAGAAAGCATGTCTGATGAACACTGACAGTACACCATGCACTACACATCACAGAACCATAGATATCTCTTCAAGTATTAATTATACTCTATGTGTTCTTTACAAGAAATTAAATACTAACCTAAATGTCATGGCCCATATTTCTGGACTAGATGCTAGCTCTTTACCTGTGCAGCCATATGCCATGCATGAGCCTGCTCCATGGGGTTCTTTACTACTGCTGCTGGCTTGTTATCATTAGTCATGGTGGAACTAGAAATGGGAGCTGCAGTGACAGCATGGGTCACTTCACCAGCAGACTAGCATATGTTTGTGTTCTGCAGAATGCAACATGCAGTAAACATGCTGCATGTAGTGGTTGGGTCATATTGAAGGGCACTCTCAGCCTCATCCAGGCACGTTAAATGATTCTTCAGGAGGCCACAGACACTCTCATTGACAATACAGGTCTGACACAAGGATGTGTTGCAGGTGTCTTCTTGAAGCTGTATTTGGATTTCTCACTAGTGTCACGTACTATGGCTCCAGTGGATATCCAGCAACACCTGAAAGACAAAAAAAGAAAGAGAGAGAGAGAGACAGAATATGGGAGGGGTGACAAAACAAAGGAAAAGTAGTTCAGTATTCAGCAAAACATTTTATTATGAATAACTACTTAAAAACAATATAAAACAGAAAAAAAATGCACTTACCAACTGGATGGCCATTGGCATATCACCATGAAGGAAAAGGAGGCAGAGTGAGCTTGTGTGCCAGGTATGAGAGTCATATACACTGCCAGAATGCTGGGCAGAGATGCTGGTGATAAACCCGTATGCATCACACACTACTTGGCAATTGATGGAATGGTAGCCCTTCCTATTGTGGTACCACTCCCCCTGTGAACTAGATGGGGCACTAATTGCAACATGGGTGCAATCTTTTGCACCGAGTACCCCAGGGAAATGTGCCACCCCATAAAAGGCGCTCCTAGTCTTGTCTCAGCCCTGAGGTGACACCGGGAAATGGATGTACTGATCCATACCTGCTGCAGTGTCCATGAGGAAGAAGCCTATGAGAGACCCAACTTGTCCCCAGTCTTTCTCTAGAAGATCCCATGGCAAGTATAGCTAGGGCTATACATACCTTAGTATCAACAGGGATAGGAAGTCCACGCATTCCTCCATTACCCCTATGGGGGTCATATCTTCTCACAAAGACCCTTATAATATCCCTGTTCACTATGAACCTATCAAGTATCTCCTGATTATCAGAGTTACAGTGAGTTATCCTCTGCCTATAATCCTGCCTTCTTGGTCGTTGAATACCAGTGGGCACGAGCAGTTTTGTCTCAACCAAAACAAGCAGCTCATGCTATTAAACAGCAAGGCTATCAGCAAGTGACAGCATTTTTTGTGGACTGCAAAGTACATAGGATTGGTGAGACTCTTCTTTATATAACATATTTGCAGACAGTGAGGAACAGCAAGAAAATGTCATTATGAATCACAAATAGGCAAGAGAATGCTTTATTAGCATATGCAGGGTTACATCATTCCTTACTTACAGGTACATCTCATTATGAGTTCATTTGCTTATGATTATTCTCAGTCATTGTGCATTAGAGTTAGTAGCCTCTATGAATCATGGCCTAATAGCACTCATTCACAAGACAGCGGATAGCCTTATTGTGTCCATGGAATGACTATGAGTTCCACCCTTTCTCTAAAACAAATCTCTCTCTTTTACCTTTTAAAGTTTCTTTTAAGCATTTTAGTTATAAGCTTGCTTCTTGTCTTGCAGCTGTGCAGTGGTACAGTGAGTAGTGTTGTCACCTCACAGCAAGAGGTTCCCCAGTTCGGTTCTCTGCTGGGCTACCTTCGCTTCAGAGTTTGTATGTCCTCCCTGGGTTTGTGTGGGTTTTCTCCCATGATTCAAAGACATGCAATAGGTGGATAAAAGACTCAAAAAAAATTAGCCATAGGTTTAAGTGTGTGTGTGTGTGTGTGTGTGTGTGTGTGTGTGTGTGTGTGTGTGTGTGTGTGTGTGTGTGTGTGTGTGTGTGTGTGTGTGTGTGTGTGTGTGTGTGTGTGTGTGTGTGTGTGTGTGTGTGTGTGTGTGTGTGTGTATATATGCGTGTGTGTGTGTGTGTGTGTGTGTGTGTGTGTGTGTGTGTGTGTGTGTGTTTCTACATGTGGTATCTAAGAAAGTCCGCATCAGAGCAAGCCGCTTGATAGTCTAAACATTGGCACTGACTTAGGTGATTTGGTCATGGGGTTGACTCCCAACCTCATGTACAAATGAAGGGGGTGGTTGATGCTGAATCCAGGTTTGCTTCTTATCTTATAAGCCCACCTTACACTTACTGAGGTAAAGACAAAGAGCATGGGGCACACTGTTAACATCTACTTGAGATGGTATATCTGTATGTCTCATTTGCATTACATTTAGTTTTATAAACAGCATGCCATTAGTCATCTAACAGTACTGTCATTGATTGATCAGTGATTCAGACTAATTGCAGAATTAAATAAAATGCAGGTAATGAGAGACATAAAATACAATCCCTTATACTTTAATATAGTGATTCTCCCACTCTACTTTACATCTTAATAATAAGCCACTTAATCATTTCTAATGGAGGAAATTTTAAGGCTAGTTTAGTAGACAGTAAGTGCCACATGATGTGATAGAAAAATAAAAAATGCAAATCACTTTAATAAAAATGGTGGAGCCTTGGTTCATCCTTGTTCTTGGATTCAGACAGAAAAGAAGCAGCATAGTCTGTCCTTTGTTTTTATTGTCTGTTAAATGCAGAAGCAGCAGTTAAAGTTGTACAAAATTTGCGTTTGAGGCTTTGTATGTTGTTGTTGGATTTAAACACATGTGAAAAGGACATCTGTACATACATAAATAGGAGAGTCAAAAAATGTGTGATAAGAAACACAGAAGTAACTATTTGTAGGAGAGGGGCTCATTTCAGATTAGAAAGAGTATCTGTTTTGCAGAACAGAAAATAGAGTTGAAGGTCACATTGTAAAGGGAAGTAGGGCTGTATTATCTGTCTGACAGGCCCCACTAATACACCTCTTCAAATGCTCAATATTCAACATCTGCTAATGCATAAATATTGTTTATACTACAGTAGTTGCCTCTACTTTCATTTGAATCTTATCTAATTAGAAAGTATATGTGTAAGTGTTAATATATATTATTTAACTGTTAATGTTTATTACTGAATGTTTGTTTAAAAATGTTTGCAACATGTTGGAGCTTTCTCCAGGCCTCAGATGAAAAGTTTTTTTTTAACTAAGCCCAGTAAACAAAAGCAAAATAAATAAAAACAAATAAGTAGAGATTGGGCAAGGTCCTCCAGTATGCAAAAAAAAAAGTATTAGAATAATCCTGTTTACCTCATTTCCTTTCAATTAAAGACTAAGCCTTTCCACTTCCTGTAGTCCATTTTGCAAAGCCAGTCACAGCAAAATGTTAGTTTTAACAAATTCCAAGCAGTCTAACCCCTTAACTTCCTTCCAATATACCACTCAGTCATAAGCTGCTCCTTTTCTTGTCATTTTCCAAGCATACCAACCTTTACCGAATATAGGCCATAGGACCATGTACTTATAATGTTTTGTCTTTATCCCCACTAGCAAACTGCTTCAAAAGCACCAAACTTCATGTTGCTGTTAAATCATAGTAACATTATCTGCCTCACAAGTCTCCAGCTATTGAATATTCTACTAATTGCCCCATTAAGAGATTTAGAATTGTGCATTATGCCCTTATGAGCAATAGTAATATTGCTCAAGTGAAATATTTTTACTACCATTTTGTTTTCATCTGCACAACCAAGCAGAGAATCTATCACATGCTTTATATCACTGTCCATGAAATTCACCACAGATGTCTTCACTGTGTTTTGGTAAATCATTTGTCATCACTGTAGAAAGGATACCTTCAAACAATGGAAGCATCAAATTAGCTTTTAATAAACATATTTAGCCTATATTTTATAGACATTTTGGCCTTATAATAACATGCAATTTATGGACATCCACCCACTAAGCAGCTCACACTCATATTTCCCTAATATTAGTTTAAAATGTTACCTCTGACAGGCATAAAATGCAAACCAAGAATGTTTCAGGTTGACTCAAATAAAATCAGTTTTGATTGTTACTTCTGAAAATGGTGTCACTCACTTTTCATTAGGAACAATATACTTGATGTCCATTCCTTTCAATCTCTTAGCACAAGAATTCTGGGCAAAGCCAGAAATAATGGGACAAATGCCCCAAATTAGGGACATATTTTAAATATTGCTCATATAAGATTAGAAAGTTACTAGGATAACATATTTTGCATTATCATCCATTCTTTGAAGAATATGAAGTTTGAAACTCAACTGTCTGTCACTATCTTGTCACTTCAATCATAAATTATTTGCCAGAAAATCACAGATTTTATGAGGAACAGACCAAAAATATGAAACAAAAATCTGGAAATTCTGTGAAAATTTTGATAATTGATAGGTATGTTTATGTCATTTTCCTATGTAAAATCAATTTAGTTACTTATTAGATCTTTTGACGGTGCTTGTGAAAGTACTGCATTTTTTATCAAGACCAAAATGGTGTATGTTGTTTCCCCACAATCATTTTGACAATGAAACTTTATTGCACTTAATATCTAATACATTTCCACTGCAAACAAACATTTAGCATTGACAAATACTTGTTAAGTGTGAGATTGTGTTGGTAGAGCGACAATAGCATCGATCTGTGCATAGAATGTGGAAATTTCTTTTTATACATTTGCAGCCTGATAGTACAATTTCTGTAAAAGATTTCAAAAGCACATAATTACTATATTTCACCAAAATTGCATATTCTATTTAAGTATGCAGTAGCTATCTTTGTTTTCTTTTTGAAATGGTTATTTCCATTTTAATTGTATGGTTATAATTGTTGTGTTTACTGTCTCCATATATTGTGCAGAGTGCATTCAGTATCACATATGATGGCATATAGTTTTTATTGGTTAAATAATATCATATGACCATGTACAGATCACAGTATAATAAATCAATGCACTCAAGTAAAAATATCACATGATTATGGGTGTGGCTGAGAAAAAATATTCACTTGCTTTTCCCCCTTCCAAATTTATCTAACCATTTTATAAGGCAGTTGTTCAGACTTGTAGTATGTAAGTGTATTGCAGTATAAGAATACTTTGTTGTGTTTTAGCAAATGGCTTTCATAAATGGTTAAACCTGGTTGGTTATGCCTCACAAACATCACATCTCCATAGACTAGTTTCAAAGTTTCATCATGCCACTGGAAAGCTTCTTACCAACTGCACAATCATATGAATAATGAATGAACTACTGGAATGATCAGCTACAGTTTGATAGCTATTTTCATTGCTAAAACGACAACATCCTCAGCCAAAAACAGAGTAAACCCCAAAAATGTACAGCTGAGCCACAAAGGAAGGAGCCGGACACCAAGGTATATTAACGTTTTCGTTCGATTTAATCACAACGAACTTCATCAGAAAATAAATACCTTAAAAGAAACCACCCATTTTATACAAAAAATAGGTATATCACATGACAATGTAAACCAACAGAATAAATAAATAAATGAATAATCCCACTCAATGTAATTAAATATCTACTAACAAAACCAAATATAATACAATATCATTCTGAAAATATGTATATAATCGTTTTGATTTCTGAAGAAGTCTGGGTGACACTCGGACGAAAACGCCTTGTACAATTTCAGCGTTAAGGATTTTATATAATTAAAGTTTTTCTGGCTAGTGACTACTTCAAATTCTTCAGGACCTTTTTGTTTGGTATAGGTATTTCTTTAATTACATTGAGTGGAATTATTTATTTATTTATTCTATTGGTTTACATGTCATGTGATATACCTGTTTTTTTGTATAAAATGGGTGGTTTGTTTTAAGGTATTTATTTTCTGAAGAAGTTTGTTGTGATTAAATCGAACAAAAGTGTTAATATACCTTGGTGTCCAGCTCCTTCCTTTGTGGCTCAGCTGTACTTTTTTGGAGTTTACTCTATTTTCATAGCTGTAGATGTCAAATTCTGGCAACTAAAAGTTAAAAAAATAGCTACCATTTCCGGAAGGTACATATGTTTCTGCAGAGGCATTACATTTTCCAACCAATCAGAATTCCTACTACAAAAGCCTATTTTAGCAAAATAGGCTAATTGTACATACTAAAAATAAGAGCTAATACTCCCCCAACTGACCCCAAAAAAATATTCCCACCAAAAGAGAACCAACAAATGTGACATTATATTTTAATTATGTACAATCAGGGAAAAATAAAACTGCAAGCAACTAATTTGAAAAATGGCATTAGCATATTATCTGGCTAAAAAAATACATTCATTGCATATACTAAAAATAAGCACTCACCCCTCCCCAAAAAAAAAAAAAACAATTCCTCCTAAATCAACCCCCTAGATAACAAATTGTATATTATTATTTTAATTATTATGAATGAAAAAAAATAAAACAGAAACAGAAATTTCTAAAAAAAAAAAAAAAAATACCAAGAACTTACCTGACACCTAAATAATATGTTAAAATCCACTTCAGAACTTGAGAAGAAAACCACTCATTCATAAAACCAGAGAAACCATAGAGAGCCTTATTCAACAGAAAACTTAATCAAACAACATAATTACTATTAAAAGCAGTAACAGTGAGTAAATGGAATATGTGTAGTTTATGTCATGTGATAAAATATCTTGCACTGTAAGATTATAGAATCCAATTTAGTGACTTGTGGCTTCATCACTCATTACAAAACACATTTCCTTTTCTTACAGTACATGACATTTTATATATTGCACTTCAGACCTTCTTCAAAATATTCCACATACATGTACATATATCTATCATCTATCCATGTAGATGTCCTACATAGAGCTGTGGGGACACCAGTACCTAACCTGGCAACCAGTGGGCATAAGGTTTCAAAAATCATTCTGCACAGGGTATTTGTTTATCACAAAACACTCAGTTTCACTTACTGATTCAATAGATGCACACCTAAAGGCAATTTGAAGAATGCCAAATCACCCTTTGCATATCTTTAAGAAGTGGGAGGAAACTGGAGCACTCTGAGAAAATGCAGAAAGATGAAGGGAGACACTGCAGGCTCTCCACATCCAACTCGCGCGCAAGCGCACAAATACACACAAAAACATGCATATACTGATAGATATACAGACAGACATATAGCCAGACAGACAGGTAAGCATGTGTTTACGTGTGCATATAAACAATGGACGTAGATAAAGAGTATAATAAAAGCACTTCACCTAATTCATTGTAAACATAAAATTTGTTTATTACTACCATTCCCATATTGTCAGACATTTATTACTATTTTTATTGCATCATCACAAGCTTATTAATATCCAAGGCACATTATCGCTTCTACTAAAAGTCTGCTAAATCTTCTTCTTCTTCTTTCAGCTGTTCCCATCAGGGATCGCCACAGTGGATCACCTGTTTCCATTTCTTCCTGTCCTCTGCATCTTGCTGTGTCACAACAACCGCCTGCATGTCCTCTCTCACCACATCCATAAACCTTAACTTCGGCCTTCCTCTTTTCCTGTTACCTGGTAGCTTCATCCTTTTTCCCACTATACCCAGCATCCCTCCTCAGCACATGTCCAAATCAATGTAATCTTGCCTCTCTGGCTTTGTCTCCAAACCTTCCAACCTGGGCTGACCGTCTAATATACTTATTCCTAATCCTGTCCATCCTCATCACACCCAGTGCAAATCTTAACATCTTCAACTCTGCCACATCAAGCTCTGACTCCTGCCTTTTTTTGTTTTTAGTCTGCTAAATGTGATATATTTATAGTATTTACTAAAAACAAAAGTAAAAGTTCACATACTGCATATGCAAAACACAGATTCATACAAAATACTAAAACAACTCAGGCCACCTAAAATGAGCCCATATATCCAAATCAACACTCAAAAATAAACCAAACAAAAATACATAAACAAGCCTCATGAAAAATAAATTTGTTAACATGAAAATGAAAAAAAAAAAGTTAAAATAAAACAATAAAACTAAAACACTGACTGCAATTAACCAGTAAGAAAACATTATTTGTATTGTAGGTGCCTTATACAAATCCCCTGTGGAAATGGGGGTATACCTCAGTGGTTCATAGGTTCATAGGTAGGTACTAGGCTATCTGCCCAAAGGCATTTATAAGCCTAGCCAGAATGTGTTGGCTTTCACTGCCCCCTTAGATTTGTTCCTTGTGCCTCTGTCCAGCAGAACCACTGAAGTGATCCCCGGGGTAAACTTTCTGTTTCCCATCCACTCGTCATGGTTTCTTTTGAAGAGTGTTAGCAAGGAACTCTGCCTAATGTAGATTGGAATCTTGTTCCAAAGCATGGGAAGTCTCTGGGACAGGAATCTATCCCTCCAGCACGTCCTATTTATTGTTGTGGTGAGGTTTAGATCCCTAGAGCGTGTGGCTCGAGGGGATAAGGTTTTCTTTACGTGGAGCATGTCCATCAATTCTGGGTTGGACATGGCCTTGTATGACAGGCAGAGATCACCTCTGAGTAGGCGGTATGCAACCAAGTACAGCTGGAGTTTCTTCAGTCGAGCTGCATAGGGCATCTGTTTGAGGCCAGTGATCCTCTTCATGAGGTACTTCTGTGGTCTTTCCAGCTGTTGCAGGTGTCTTGTAAGGGAAATCCCAAATGGGGCATTGTACTCTATGATGGGTCTGATGAGTGATGAGTAGAGGGGCACAATGACCTCTTTTGATCTGGATGCAAACCCTTTTGTGATTAGGTGGGCCAATAGAAGGATTTTCTAACCACTTTGGCAATGTGATTATCAAAGGTGAGATTACTATCTACTTGGGTCCCAGGATCCCTTATTATGTCTTCCGTATTTAGGGGACTATCACCTATGTGGTAGTTTGTGGGTACTTTGTTTTTTCCAAAGGGGATGACTATGCACTTTTTGGCATTTAGCTTGAGGCCATGATTTTGACACCAGGTATCCATCTCAGTGAGACCCTTTTGGAGGATGTCTGTGTCAGCTGGAGAGTCAGTTATAGCCCCTAGTTTGCAGTCATCTGCGAACTTGGTCAGCCATAGTCCTCCTGTGCTTGCCTGTACCTCTGAGAAGTATATGCTGAACAGGAGGGGTCCTAGGACTGAGCCCTGGGGAATGCCACTTGTAACTGGTTTAGAGTTGGACCTAGCTCCCACAACTCTCACCATGTGGGTTCTCTGTGAGCCAGTTGGCAGCCCATCTTGTGACGTAGGTGTTTATGTTCAGGCTGGTGAGCTTGTCTATAATACCAGAATGGGGAATGGTGTCAAAGGCCTTAGCAAGGTCTAGCTAGGCTGTGTGTACCACCTTTCCCTCGTCTATAGCCTTGGTAACTGTCTCAAAGTCCACCAGGTTTAGGAGGCATGATCTGCCCTTAACAAAGCCGAACTGGGTAGGGTCCAGTGTTTGGAGGTTCCCAATGTCTCTGTTAAGGAGTTCCATGATGATGCACTCCATAGCCTTACAGACCAAGCTAGTCAGGCTTATAGGGAGATAGTTCCCGGGGTCTGTTGTGGCTCCACCTTTGGGGAGTGGAATAAGCTTTGCTGTGCACCACTCTTTGGGTACGTAGCCTGTGGAGAGGCTGAGTTTGAACAGTGTGTTTAGGTGAGGGGTTAGTTCATCTTTGAGCTCATTTAGGACGCAGCCTGGGACACTGTCCGGTCCCATTCATGCTGTGTTTTTGGCTTTGGAGAGGGCTGTTTTAACCTGAGTGTCTGTGATTTCAGGGACTGTACATTCTTCTGGTATGGTTATGGGCCCTTTTGGGGGTGAGAAGGGGGTGCAGTTTGCGCTGAACCTGTCTGCCAGGATGTTGGCGATATTGGTCGGTTCAGTGTATTTTGTGCCATTCTGCACTAACTCCGAGCAGACCTGAGCATTGCCACTTAGATTCTTGATATAGCTAAAGAATGCCTTGTGGTTACCTTTGGAGTCCTTGGCAATTTTTCTTTCAAAGCTCGCCTTGGATGATTTTATGAGGGATTATAGTTTCTTGCTGATACTGATTAGGGATGTCTTCCCTTCTTGGGATTTTACTCTTTTCTGTACTAGTTTCCTCCTATTGTATAGCTTGTTTATGGCAGGAGTCCACCATACTGGTTTCCTTTTCTTGGAGGAGTGAGTCTTGGTTTTGCTTGGGATGGCACAATCCATGCATTCTTGTAGGTGCCCGTAGAATGCATTAGTAAAGGATTTTGCAGCTTGGACAGTGTTATCCTTCAGCATGGGGGCTTTGAAACTTTCCACCTCTGTCTTAAGTAATGTGAAGTTTGCTTTTGAAAAGTTTTTCACGGTGGTTTCCTTGTCCAGAGGTGGGGGCGGAATGTGGATATCCAAAGTGATTTGTTTATGGTCAGATCTTACCAGCGAGGGGTTGACCTCCAGTGTGGAACACCGGTCACCCATGTTGGTGATGACCAGGTTCAATATATTGTCACCTCTGGTGGAAGTGTTGACCAGTTGAACCAGGGCATTTGAGTTTATAAATTCTAGGAAATGTTGTGCATGGGAGTTAGTACTTCAGTAGTTCTCCCAGTTAATGTTTGGGTAATTGAAATCTCCCAATATTAGGGTGTTTGGTAGGACATTTATGTTTCCCAGTGTTTCCAGAAACACGGAATGGAGGTCCTGGGACATGGTGGGTGATCTGTAGCAAGCTACAATTTGAATTGCAGTTTTGCCCATTGTTAGTTGCATGTGAATGATCTCTGAAGCATCATGCTGTGCCACTAACCTGGAGGTGTGGGCATCCTTGATGAATATGGATATGCCCCTGCCTTTTGTATTTCAGTTTGGGTTCTGTGGCCAAAATGTATGGTATGAGTTGTAGCCTGGTAGTGCTGGGGTGCTCCCTGGAGCCTTAAACCAGGTTTCTGTTACTGCACATATATCGATTTTCTCCATAATGAGGAGTGCCTCGAGTGCATGCATTTTGAGGTTTAGACTTCTGGCACTGAGTAGCATTACCCTCAGTTTTTTGTTACTTGTGCTATTTTAACGCGCTGGGTTTGTCTTTTGAGCCTTGCCTAAAAAAGGCACTATGGGGGTGGCAAGAGCCTTGGCCAGTATTCGAAAGCCTAAGGGTGACAGGTGCAAGCTGTCTCTAGCGAAGCAGCGTGGCTTGTTGAGTATGTCATCCCAGGTGGACAGACACTGGATCCCCTTTGAATGACACCAGAAACTTAGCCAATTGTTGAAATCGAGATTTTTTTCTTTATACCGTGGTATCATTCTTGGTGAGGGCAGGATGCTACTCAGGATCAGGGTCATACCGGCCTGGGCTACATGTCCAGAGAGCTCTTCCATGTCTCCTTTAGTGTAGTCTAGGGAGGTATGGTTCAGGTTATTCACACCAGCATGGACAATGGCAGAGACATATTTGTACTTGTTCTGGAGTGAGCTGAGTGCCTGTGTTATGTGGCGGATCCTGGCACCCGACACGCAGCTAACAGTAACCTTCTCCTTATTCAGCCTAGTGAGTGGGACGTCAGTGTGCCTGACTATAGAGTCACCTATTACTAGTATGTAGGGTATGTTATTTTGCCTTAAGGGCTGTGATTGCATGGCACACTGGTTTTGTGAAGTATGAGTTTCATGGTTTGTGTTGAAGGGTGGAGGTTGCTTGGATGTTTGCTTTGGAGGTCTCTGTTGGTTTTGCAGATTTTTATTTAGAGCCTCTGAGTATGTTTTCATGTATTTATGTGTGTTTTTTGCCAGTGCTGGTTTAATGGGTCTATGTGAGACTGGTGGTGTGATGCAAGTATTTCCCTTCTCCTCTTGACTGTCTGATCCAGTCTTGAGTTAAGAGAGCTTACCCTCCAGTTTGGCTGTATAATTGCATCTCTTGCATGTATTAGTGGTAGAGCATTTAACTGCAGATCAAGTGGTCCCCAGTTCAAATCCAGGTGCCCCCTGCAACGGTGGCTGTAGTTTGGCAGTTAGCGCAGAGGACTAAAGCTCTAATTTGTTAATGAGCTGCTTCCTTTCCCGAGTGTACATGGTTTGAATGTTTCTACCCCTCATGGACAGGGGTAGTCAGTGCTGATCATAGAATCATTCTGCTAACAATGATCATCTAACTATAGTCAATTAGGGTACATGTTTTTTTTTACACGGCTAGACTTGTAAAGGCCCTAGGGCCATTAGCCTAGTAACCTCCTATGAGCCAATAAAATGGACCCAAATCTAGCTATCTAATCTAACTAAAATTAAATTAACTTAAATCATAAATAAGCCATAAAACTAGCAAATCCTAAATTACCCTAACTATACTACTAAAATCATAAATAACTGACAATGAAAAAAATGTAATTCAAAGTACTTCAGAACTAGTGTAGAAACCACCACCAATATATTCCATTCATAAAAACATGTAGCTGCAAAAATCAGTAATACTCACCATAATCAGTCAATCAGATAAGAAAAACCTACACTACAGCAGATAAATCTGGACTGTAAATACAAGGTTATATAGAAAAAAAACTCTACAAAAATTATGTTTTTATAAAGATTATTTTATGTTTTGGAAGTTTAGCAAAGAAAAACACAAAATCATGTTTTCATATTTAAAAAAATACAAAAGAAAATTTAATAACTTTAAAATAAAATAACACTGGAATACTGTAAGAATAAAACTTAACCAACATAAAAATCTCTATAAAGTGAGTATATTCGTGAATATAAATTTTAGCTGTTTCATTAATAAGGGAAAAACATAAAAAGCAGTTCTCCATATTTTGTTAATGAAATAATGAGAATACCTTTGAACCAAAACATAGACCCGCAGTGGTGGTGCTGCGGTAGCGTTGTCGCCTCACAGTGAGACGCTGTCCGGTTCGATTCTCAGCTAGAGTGTCTTCTGCGTGGAGACATGCGTGAATGGGGCGTACCTTCGTTGAAGGTTGTGCGTCAGGGCTGGTAACTCGGTACGTAAAAATCAACTACCAATCATTAGCAGACCTGAGTTCCGCTGTGGCGACCCCTAACCGGGAAAAGCCGAAAGAAACAACAACAACAACCTTTGAACCAAAACATAACAGGATGATATGGATGACATGAGCACAGTGTTTTCAGCACTCAACCAACTACAACATGAGTGCTGTTTCATACATATATCCTATACTTTTTGCAAATTGGAAATATGAAAAAAAAGTTTCTAGTGTTTTGCATTTGTTGCTTTTATACAATTTTCTTATAAAGGGTTAACAAAATCCCACATCCCACATCCCAGTCCCTCTCCACCAATGAAAGTAAGACCAGTGAAATTTGTGGTGTTCAGAGGGGTAGATGTAATTTACATTTTTAGCACAGTGGATTTGTATAAGGCACCTATAATACAAATAAAATGGGTCTATATTACCAGATTGAAAACCCATTTTGGCCAACACCACAACACCGACACGTATAGCACGAACTACAGTAACGGTGAATGTTCAAAACCGCGAAACATGAAATGTCGAAGTGTCGTGGTTGGCCTGTCTGCGGTATAGCTCCGTATGGTAAGTGTGCGATAGTTACGGACCTTAGGTTTAGGGTGTGGGTTAAGTTAGGTGCATAGATAGGTTATGTATGTAAGGTTTAGTGAAGGTTAGAAGTAGGGTTTTGTTAAGTGTATGTGTGTGGATTATTTGTTTTGTTTGGGTATATGCCTGTAGGGTAAGTGTGCAATAGTTATGGACCTTAGGGTTAGGGTGCGGGTTAAGGTAAGTGCATTGATAGTAATGTATGTAAGGTTTAGTGTAGGGTTAGAAGTAGGGTTTGGTTAGTGTATGTATGTGTTTTATTTATTATGTTTGGGTATGTAGTATGAAG
This sequence comes from Protopterus annectens, assembly GCF_019279795.1. NCBI lineage: Eukaryota > Metazoa > Chordata > Ceratodontiformes > Protopteridae > Protopterus > Protopterus annectens. The sequence continues at coordinate 951,771,328 of NC_056727.1, forward strand.
CACGCCGTGGTGTTGGCCGACTATGACGATTCAAGATTTGAATTTTTGCAGATTAGGGGGATCAGTGTATTTGCGGTTCGGACTATACGTGTCGGTATTGTGGTGTTCACTGAAAAGGGTTTTCAATTTGGTAATATAGACCCAAATAAAATGATATCTAGATGTTTAACTCCTGGAATCAACAGAATTTTCTGAGAATCTGCTGATAGATATGTGCTAGATATGTACAATATATTGTACTGTAGGGTCAGGGAACAGGTTTTGTCATCAGTTTTGAGTCATAAAATTTGTTCTCTAACCCTACCGTACAAGTCTGAAGACTTGCTCCCTGACTCTGCAAGACAAGACAAGACATAACACATATTTAACACAAAACCCCATATATCCCTTTTACACTTGTTTTCATTTAGGAGTGTTTTTTTTATTTTAAATAATCAATAACTGGGTGAAAGAATATTTGATCATTGTCCTTTTGCTCCATTCAGTTCAGTGAAGCCACAGCCTACCCAATACTGCTGGAGTGCAAAGTAAACTTGCCCCAGACAGGGCACTATACCTTCTCATATCAGATGCACACATGCAGTCACACATGGCATGTACACATAAAGGCAATTTAGTTTTTCAATTCAAGTATGTCATATTTTTGGTATGGGGGAGAGCTGGGGCAGTGACAGTGTAAACTATGAAGATTTTTTTTTCTTTATTTGTTTCTCATTTTATAACTAGGTCAGTGGGCTAATCCCAAAAAGTCCTTTTAGCTAAGATGCTGGACCATAAACAAAAACATTTTTCTATTTTTTCCCAAGTGCCTGTTGACTATCAGCCAATTTGTTCCCCTACCCCCAACATACATGCAAGACCTGACCACAGGGGCCATCATTCAGGCAGCCATGAAAGTGTTGTGCCTTGCTTGCATCAGTGATCCATGTATTGAGACATTTTCTGGTAAGGCCCAATGCGTCCTCTGTGGCTGACATGTAAACCTGCATTGTTGGGGATGCCTACCATGCCCTCACAGTATTTGAGAATGCTCCCATCCCCCCTGCCCCCACACTAAGGTGGGTTACCATCACCTGTTGGTAGGCCAATCCACATCGCCAACAGTGGCAACCTCATCTCCTGCCAGTCTTACACGCATGTAGTGAAACAGCCAACCATACCACCAATCCCACTTCTAGGTAAATATGTCAGCACTAGCCACTCAGTCCTACCCCACCCCACCTAACTCTTCCAGAACTCAGGTTGTCTGTAGCATAATAATTGCTTTATCCCTCTGTGCCATGGATCCAGGCCACAGGAGCAAAAATGCTCCTTGAAGAATTATAGTTGGCAAAACATACATTGAACTATTACAGTTAGAGTTAATTAAGAGTTGTGTAACAGCAGCAGTTATACTAAATCAAAGTCAATGCAAGTTTATGAATGAATTCACACAATAAAGTAAGACAACACTACTGAATACGTTTTATTTCTTAGCAGCCTGCTGTCTGACATGTTTTCTTTTAAAATGATCATATTTGCTCACACTTTGTTTCAGTATTTGGAAAAGATGACTTTTATGTTTCAGTCAATTATATACATGAAACACTACACATTTTATACAGATGTGCATGCTGTATAACTTTTATGATGAAAGTACCGTATTATCTTGTTTTGTTATGAAGTTATTCAACTTTGCTTGTTAAACATGAAAAATGATTTTCTCGCTTTTTGTCAAATTGTCTGCACATAAAAGCATACATTATTTAAGAATAACAGTCATTTGTAGAGGTGTGAATAGCTTGGTGTTTACCATTAAAACCATATGAATTACCACCTGCCCCTGTTTACTAAGACAGCCCCAATTTTGGCAGTTGTGTCTTGCAAATAAACATGAGAACTTGAGAAATGGCAAATGTCCTCTGATTTTTAGGAAAGGAAATACTTTCTAACTTCTTTCATAAATTTTTTTTTCTGCATCTGAAATATCAAAAAATACAAACAACTCAACTTCTACAAAATTAACCTTACTGGGGCAAAAAAGTGAAGCTCACCTTTTTCACTTGTTGTGAGTATATAGTTTGTCCTGAAAAGTCTCATATTTCTGAAAAAAAAAATGTTTCAGTTTGGGTATCAGAAAAAGTGGCAACCCTACTTAGGTGTCTGCTTTATAGTTTTTTACGTTACCTGGCTTTGAAAAGGGTCAACATAGCTACAGTAAATAAGAATATGTTGAGTACTGCTGTTGTGATTGAAGATATTTATATATGAGGTGTAAATATTGATAATGGCAGTAGAACCATTGATTATTACATCATGCTAGTAGAGTCTTGATAAACGACATCAGTTGTAATACCTCAGTTATGTGTTTTATTACATGTTTTTATCTTGTTCATTCAAGATAAATATATACGCACGTACCTAAACTATTTGCTTTCTGCAATAATTTCAGAAAAAAAAGTATTACTGTTTCACAATACGTCCTTAAAACCAGAGAAGAATATAGGGACAAGGGTACTGCAATATTGATTCTTTCTATTTTATTATTCTGGCAGACATTTCAGCAATGAAGTTTGAGCTTCAGCGCAGCTTAATTAAATCCCTAATAGAGCAATCCACACGACTCGCCACTAGGTGTCCCCGTAGTCTGGGATTTCAATGAGGTCTCCCTTCCCTGCAGTTCCTTTCAGTGAGATCTGCTGTTTGCGGAGCTGCGAGCTTGAATGAGAAACCTGAGCTCCTGAGAGACAGTGAGGGAGCCAGAGGGAGGTGTTGTCATCATTTTTCCTAGTTAGGGGGGCGGCATAACACAGGAGCGGCTCAGCAGCAGCCATTGAAAGGCAAACAGTTTGGGAGAGCCTCCTTCTTGTTTAGAGGAAGAACCACACCGAGAGAGTGCACCAGAGTCTGAGACAATTTAGCCGGGGCATTAAGGGATTGTCCCAGAGCCACGTACTTCAGAAATAACGGCTACCGGGGTCACTAAGGAACTGTTAAGGGACGGCAGCGGCACACGGGTACTCAGCGCGACACTGATCTGGAGAGGTTTCCTTGTGGACAATAGGAGTGTTTACGGTCCGGGCTGGCAGTGGGTAACGGCCAACACACTACAGTGTCTCCGGGATGGTGGCGGGTGGCCGACCGTGAGGAGAGAACTGTCTTGTCCGGTCCCGTTTCCCTCAGTAAGGACAGATACAGAAACCTTCTTGTCCCAGAATAGCTATGGCTGGTTACATTCCGGGGTTGCTACCGGCTAATATTACCCAGGAAAAAGAGTTTGTACAAGCTTACGAAAATGTATTGGAGCGTTACAAAGGTAATCCCACTAAAAGCAGTATGTTTTGATGAATAACATCGTTTATTTACTGATAAATTATGTAACCCATATCCAGCTGCAGGTCAGTGAAGACCCGATCTTCAGTGTTGCCTTTTATCTGTGTTATAAAGGAAAAATAGCAGTACAGCACCTTGAAGTAACCACACCATACTTAATGTATATCACCTGTTCTTTCAGAGTTTTCTGAGACTTTCCAGGTATCCCTGGGAAGGGGTATAAACTAGGTCCTTGGGGTGTGAACATCCCTATTATTCTACATACACCTGTGATTATTTACTTTAGGTAGATTGTATGGTTGCATTTTCTTTTTCAGTCACTCACCTTTTTAGGATTATTGTCCAAACTCAACAGGACAGCGGCCTTCTTTCTTGCTTCACCTGTATCCACAACCCAGATAAACGTGCATTATCTGCAAAGGACTGAAAATGTTGCAAAGATTTCTGTATAGATATAGTGGTAAGGTCATTTCTGTCAGGGTCAGAATAAGTAAGAAAAGCTGAACTGTGGTACATGCATATATCTAAATCATCATCTGGTGAGGGGGGGCATCAAAGGGTCTTGTTCTAACTGTTGTATAGCTTGCACTGAGTGCTGCATTGATCCTTTACATGCATGATGCGTATTTTTCACTTTCTGTTGTAAAGTATTTTTAATTTCTGTTTAATATAGGAATATGCCAAGCCTTTTGTGTGGGGACATGACTTTAATGGTTGAAATGAGGAATGCTGTTCATAGTTAGAGACATTTGAAGAGGTGTTTGAAGTGTCCAGAGTCGTGGATGGGAACCACTTTAGTCAGCACTGATTGTGCATAATTATACTACAAGGAAAAAGTGACAAGATGTAATAAGGGAAGTAGTCTTGTGTTGCAGACTTCTTTGTTTAGTAAATATATTGTTGTTTGTGCACTGCTGTTATCGGTGAGGAGTATGACATCTTTGAGTCTCTTGAAGCATTGTTCCCTGGACAGTTAAGGCATTGAGAATAAGAGTTGCACAATGCTAGACAAGCAAGCACTGTGTTGCTGATGCCAACAGTTATTAACTGCTTCAAAACTGCAGCTTACTTAAAGCAATGCGTGGTGAGTCAGAATCAAGATATGTGAAGACAAGGATCCTGAAATTCATTAGATTCAGTTGTTATAAAAACGGCAAAATTTGTCAGGCATACCTTAGTTAGAATGTCAACACTGATTTGAGAAATAATGACCAGAAAATAAATGGCACTGTTGAAGGGCAGATATGTTTGTGTGTCAAGCAGATTAACAGGGTAAGAGAAGGTTGTTTTGAGTCACTATAGAAAGTAATGAAAAAGTAAGTGGGTTGGGGAGGATTTCATTCAGAAAAATACAAAAGAATGCAAGGAGGAAAAGGATACCCACAAGAAAAACAATGTAGTGAAAAACAAGGCTGAAAAGACAAGCTGAAGAATTAATGTCCCTATATTAAGGATATAAAGTGATCTTTTAGAAATCAGATAACCTGGGAGATGGCAACTGGGAGGAATAGGATAAAATATATTTTGTATCACTTGTGTTTACTGTTGGTGATGAGGAAAGACATAAAGACAAGAGTGTTGAAAAGCTTAGTCATTTAAATTAAAACTATTAAAGCAGCAGAACCTGAGTTTTTGTACCCCGTGACACTAAAAGAAGCGAAAAGGAGGCACTGGCAGTGCTGCTGGCATTTTTCTGTAAATGTGAAGCAGAGGGAGAGTTAGGGTGTTGAGAAGAGTGGAAAAGGTCTTCCTAAGCAGAAGAACTGGAAGCATTTCATTGAAATTTTTAGGAGACATTAAGATTTTGAAAGAGTATATTAGTGGTCTCACTGCAAAAACTAAACGAATAACAGGAAGAAGGAAGACTACAAAATTGGAAGTACTTTAAAGAGCATAAATTATAAATGTAAGGTGATTTGAATTTATAAGTGGAATTATTTAACAGGTAAAAGTAATGTGTTTCAGAATTTCATTTATTTTGTATTTGTTTCTTTTTTATTGGGTGAGTGGATACTAGCTTCTGTTTGGAGCAAACTACTATTTCTCACTGGTATCCTTTTGTCTTAACATAACATGTCATATCTGGTACTACCCAGTAGTTACCCTAGTCCGCACCCAGGTACGCTGGACTGGTGAGAGCCATAAACAGTGGGCATGTGAATCAGCATATTCTTTGCCCATTTATTTCTTGGGGCATATCCCAAAGGGAAGCCATGTGGGCACCAGCACTGATCCCTTGCCTCATTGCATTTGTGAATGTTGTGACCATTCAGCGTTTGGACATTGTCTCTACTGATCACGGTCTGTACTGAAGAAGAGGAAGCAGCAACTCCATGCTTGTGCTGACCTTTCCTCCTCGACCAATTATCCACCAGTCTTGAAAGCGTGTTACTGATTTTAGAAGCAGAAATTCCAGTGCTGCATTTTGGGCAGACAAGAGTGTGTAATTATATCACAGAATAGTGGTATACACAGCTGTTTGGTGTTTCAGTCAGGGAGAATATAAAGTAGCTATGTAGAGCATTTTTCCCAGGCTTTAAAAAAAACTTGATGGAATCTGGCTAAGCTGTGGAATTTTTTAAGAGATTATGAAAAATGGGGTCACATCTGGACACACTAGAGTGATGGGCCAAGTGCCACAGGGTCAGGGTAAGAGCCATTCCTCTTCATTGTTTTCATTCACAACATGGCATGTCTTCACTGGGAAGTGCGTCTCTTCCCAAATGACAAACCATTGTAACTGAATGGACTAGCAAGGAGAGGATCTGAAAAAAAGAAGTGTGGGACAATCTAGAGAACTATGTGAATAGCAGCAGGATTTTTAAGTGTTGACAAAAAATGCACATTTGCAGAATCATTAACCTAAAGCTTAGATACTTGTGACCAGCTTGCATGTTTAGTAGGGAAAGTTTGGCACCACAAAGCTAGAAAATTACCTTAAGTGGTGATTTAATATACTTAGAAAAACATTTTGTTATGATAAGACATTGAAGATGGCTGTCCATATGCTTAAACTCACAATAGAGATGTTATTTTATTTCGAAGAGGAAGATTGTGCTTTCTCTTTTGAGAAGCTTCCATGTTAAATCTTGGTTGCTGCTGTTTTGGTCTTGCTTGTGAAAAGGCATAGTGTGAAAGAAGGATAAAGTAGACCCACAACAGATGTGTAAAGCCTCCATTAGAAAACTGAGATGAAGTACACCTGTACTGTAGGGAAAAAAGAAAAGATGCCTCTGTCACCTCTCAAGTGAAGGTGGGGGAGGTCAGGAGTGACTCCCAGCATCCAAGATTGAAGAAAGGCACAAGTAGCAGCTGCTGGTCTGCTCCATAGGAACCAAAAAAAAAAAAAACGAGTGAGGGTTAACATCAGACTTTTCAGTATGTGACAGGTGAGATGCAGACATGTAGTATTTCATTAGATAATACTGGGAATGTAAGGCATCCATGTTAAGACGAGCATGGAGGGGCATTGTGTAGGGTGTCTAAGAGGTCATTTTTAACCAAGAAGGTGATAGCTGACTTTTATGGTCCTATAAACCCATCTGTAACCTGATTCCTATACCTATCGTCATATTGACCTTATGATTCCACTAATACTGGCTTTCCATCTATTACTGTTTACCATCTGTCAGTAAACCACCTCCTCTCTTCTTGCACCATGCTGGCTGGCTGTGTATTCTAATCTTATTTATTACAAATATTTGTAAACAATTGCTCATCATAAAACTACATAACTACAAGTTACTTATGTTAAAATGTATACTCAAATTGATATCTATATATAGTTCACATGTATATCTTTTCTATGTTATTGTCCTGCTAAATTACATTTTCTCTTTGCTAAAATTGCTTGCATGTACTACCTATTTTGAATGCTTTGAATGTTGTGTATTTTCTTGTATTTACTACGTATTATGAATGTTTTTAAATTTCTACATCAGCATATTCATTGTCTTGCAGAGCTTTTCTTCCTGGGCCTCCACTGAAAATGGGTTCATTTGGCCCAGTGGACTTTCCCGGTAAACAAATGACGATAAATAAATAAATAGCCTACAAGCAAGGATGGTTGAGTTAGTAAAATGATCAGGGTAAGCATTAAGATAGAGAACAGTGGCATATGAGCATCATTTGTGATGCACTGAACATGAAGTATACGAACTACTTAGGTTAGAGGACCTATATCACCAAAAAAGTTCATAATTCCTGATTATTGGACTGTTAGGTTACAGTGGGATTTTCAGTGGGGCATGCAGTGAATAAATATTTAGCAGCACTTCAAGTGTGAGCTTGCAGACAGAGCCGTTTTCCTCAATGAAAGACTTGGACAAGCTGTTTAGAGTCCTTCCCACTCCTGCTGCCTACATTCTTCCCACACACACCCTTGAATAGCTCTTGCATGTCTCTCTCTCTCCCTCCGCCTCTGCGAATTAAAGTTATTAATTCTCATCCAGCACTTTGGCATAAAGCCATAAGAGGAATCATCAGAATCCTGAAGGGGAATAGCTAGCTAGCATTTTACTTTTTACCATTTCCTTTTTTTTTTTTTATTATAGTGTGTAATGTTGAGTTTTACCACTGAGAGGTTAGTAATGCTGGAAATTCCCTATGACTACGTAAAAATTCATAAGTAAAAGACATGTGGAGCCTTAGCAGGCAGAACAGAAGATTTTCATCATGCTTCTTCCATTTGTATGTGTTTCTTACTGGCTTTTGAGATTGTTTTGCAGGTCTCCATTTAGTTATTCTGTGTGACCATGTTCTTTTGTATTTGACCAAAGAAAATTTGAAAAATGTTGGTCTCTTTACCCACTTACCTCCAAGTCACAGCAGTGTGTGGGAACATTTAAAAGAACCATTTCTTTAAAAAAAGTATGTATGCGGTTTGAAATTATGAGTACCTGGGAAATTATTTCTCTCTGATGACAAACTGCTTGAAGGGGAAAACAAAATTCAGAAGTTGAAATTGCTGTTGTGTCCTACAGAATGTTAACATTTGGGGAAACAGAAAATGGTTGCATTATTCTTAAATAGCCTTGGAACTTGAGTTCATTTTAGTGAAGGAACCAGAAACATAGATCCTCACAAATGTAGAAGTGTTTTGTATGAGAATAGGGCATGTTATTAAAACTTAGAGTTTAGGAAAAAGGCAATAGTTAGAGTTTGTTGTCTACTGTTTGTGACAACAACCCTTTTTGAAAAAAGGCCATTTAACTGTTTTTTTTCATAAATAGACATAAAACCTCTCTGGTATTTTTACTTGCTTGTATTAGAACACAGACCATATAGGTTCATAGGTTCATACTAGGCTATCTGCCCAAGGGCATTTATAAGCCTAGCCCATAGTTTTGTGGCTTACGCCACCCCTTTAGTTTGGAGAAACTATGCCCATTATTTTGCTGTGCCTCTGTCGAGCAGTGACACTGAGGTAACCCCTGGAGTGTATCTGCGATCTCCCATCCATTGGTCAAGATTCCTCTTGAACAAGGCCGGCGAGGTGCTCTGCCTCACATAAACCGGGATTTTGTTCCACAGCATAGGGAGTCTTTGGGTGATGAATCTATCCCTCCAGCACGTCCTATTGATAACCGTGTCGAGGTTTAAGTCTCCCGCCCTTGTGGCTCTGAGGGATCTAGATTTTTTGAGATGAAGCATGTTCATCAAATCTGGGTTTGACATGGCCTTGTATGTCAGGCATAGGTCACCTCTGAGCAAGCGGTAAGCAACTGAATATAACTGGAGTTCTTTCAGTCGGGCAGCATAAGACAGATTTTTGAGACCCTTTATCCTTTTGGTGAGGAACTTTTGTGGCCTCTCCAGCTGCTGCAAGTGTCGGGTCAGATACATTCCGAATGGGGCATTGTACTCGATCATTGGTCTGATGAGTGATGAGTACAGGGAGACTATGACTTCCCTTGATCTAGATGTGAATCCCTTCATGATAAGGTGGGCAATCCCTTCATAAGGTGCATCAGAAGTCTGTTTCTGATCCATAACCGGGCATTGCTGTTTGGTTTCGAGTTATGGTTCATTCTTGTGGAGTTGATCGGAATTATGATCCGATTGCTTTTCAAGCAATTTTGTGAAAATTCTGAAAAAGATTTCCCACTTGGCAGAGCATCAGCATTTGTAAATCAGATTGTGAGTTAAATTGCATGGCTTTGGAATAGTCAGGTCGGACAAATGAAAGGAAAAATCCACACTGAACTCATGTCCACCACCTTTGTATTACATATGTATTTGTTTACTGGGATAGTGCACTGGTCAGTTTTGACTAATCCTCAGCCCAGGAGAATTAAAAAAATATTTCACAAACAAAAGCGGCAGAAATGCAAGTAATATCAAAGTAGCTCTGATTAGTTACAAAAAAAAAAACTGTATATGTACATTATAGCAAAGTATCATTTTGTAACTGACAGTATTCACATAATAACATTTTAAACATACATTTTCAACTCTATATGAGCACTACCAGTCTTTACATATTCTCCTTCTCATGTTTGGAAGCCTGCTGCTTTCAAGAACCATGCCACTGCTGGGGAGTCAGCATCTTAGAATTGTATCCCACCCCTCTCCACCCCCAAAGAGAAGAGTTCCAACCCTTGGATCCTTAGTTATTTCTCTCCCTGGTCAACCTTCAGTGACTGGCTGCAAGTCAAGTTCATTTTGCTAAAAGTATAGATGACGGCCCTTGCCATTGGGAGTGAGAAAGCCAGGTGTAATCCTTTAATATTTTTTACAGTATACTAAACAAAATATGTACTGTTTCAAACCTTCAAGACAGACGTTTAATTTGTTAAACCGCATACCCTGCCTAGACTTTTTGTGGGTAAATAGGCCATGTTTACAGCCACAGATGCCCTGTTTATGACGTATGCTTGGTCTCAACCCTACATTTTATTATTGTACATCTGTGATAGCTTACTTGGATTTACCACGACAGACCATTATGTTTTACAAATGGTATGATTTATAGATAGGTAGGGAAGACCTTACATTCTGGCAAACTGCCTTCATGGAGCAGAGAAAGATGAGAGGGAGAGAGAATTCAGAGTACAGCCCTGGTGATCTTGTCTAGACTGTCTGGCTGGAGTAATGGAGGAGCCTCCCTAGGGAGGGATGCGACTGATGTTGGCTGAGCTCTTCTGTGACGAGGGTTTCTCCAGACAACCAGGAGATTACTTGTGTATGGAGTTGTCATTAAAACATTTTGTCCCGCCATAGACTCCATCACAGTTTAGCTTGGGCGTATTTGTGTTGAGGAATATACTTGTTTGGCCTTCAGTGTTCTTACTGGCCAACGGAAATTGAAGGGAGCAAAGAGAAAATACTTCTGGACAGCGGTTGATGGTTGCTCACCATCAAATATCCCTTCCCTGTCAACTGTGAAAAGTACATTTTCAGATTTGGCTTGCTGAGGCATTGCATGGCAAAGAGGAAGAAGAAGAAGCCTTTTGAGTGATTGTTGGCTTGAGGAGACCTAATGGTCAAGGTCCACCTACACCATATTTAATGCCTCAGACAGTAAAGACTGTGGACTTAATGCTGTTGCATACACACAGTAGATAACCCAGTGGTCTTGTTCTTGGTTGCAGAGTTAGCAGATTTCTACTGCTTCCTGCTTACAACCAAAGCAGCCATGTCTTGCCCACTAAGAAATCAACATTCTTCTTTTCAGTCTCTCTCTAACTCTGTTCCTGTTAGCATAGGTGTAGGTTTCACTGTATAAACAGTTTTTATAACCTGTCTGTAATCTTTTCTGAAGTCCTGTATTGTTGAGTCAGTATTGCTGGTCCAGTACAGCAGCAGTTGTGACCAGACTGACCACCACCTCACCCCCCCCCCCCTCACTTTTGAAACAATGAATATAACTGCTTACTGAGTTCATCAGGGATATTACATTTCTGATAGTACTGTACTGACTCACTTTCATCACACAGTATCTACAGTGTTGTACTTTTAGTCCAAAATACATCAAAAGTGAATGTTAAGTTTAAACAAAATATTAAACTGTTACATGTTAAATATTTGTTTGCAGACACATTAGTTTTCAACAGAAGTGATTGTGTTTTTCAGCATTTGGTCTAAATTCAGTTCTTTCAACAGAAGTGGTTGTCCTTCAGCATTTGATGCAAATTTAGTTCTAAACAGTCTGACATAGTCTGTTTTCAGGTTGGCTCAAAACCTTTCTAAGATAAGGATTTTCCGCTCCACACAGGAAGAAATAAATACATTGGCATACCTCTCAATTGGGCTGATTTTCTTTATTTTATTTTGTTTTATTTTTTGTTTTTTATTTTGCAAATCATAAAATGTTGAACTCCTTAGACCTATGATTGAGTACAATGCCCCATTCGGAATGTATCTGACCCGACACCTGCAGCAGCTGGAAAGGCCCCAAAAGTTCCTCACCAAAAGGATAAAGGGTCTCAAAAATATGTCTTATGCTGCCCGACTGAAAGAACTCCAGCTCTATTCAGTCTCATACCGCTTGCTCAGAGGTGACCTGTGCCTGACATATAAGGCCATGTCAAACCCAGATTTGATGAATATGCTTCACCTCAAAAAATCTAGATCCCTCAGAACCACAAGGGCGGGAGACTTAAACCTTGACACGGTTGTTAATAGAACGTGCTGGAGGGACAGATTCATCACCCAGAGACTCCCTATGCTGTGTAACAAAATCCAGGTACATGTGAGGCAGAGCACCTCACTGATCTTGTTCAAGAGGAATCTTGACCAATGGATGGGAGATCGCAGATATACCCCAGGGATTACTTCAGTGTCACTGCTTGACAGAGGCACAGCAAAATAATAGGCATAGCTTTATTCAAACTAAAGGGGTGGCGAAAGCCAAATAACTATGGGCTAGGCTTATAAATACCCTTGGGCAGATAGCCTAGTATGAGCCTATGAACCTATGAGAGTTTCAGACTTGATATCCTTTAGAAAATGAAAATACATGACAACACAAAACCTTTTAGTTTAGCAAATATCTAAATTTATAAGAGCAATATTTAATTTTTGAGGCCTTTATCCCTCCATTATTTTTGGCTTTATCCAGATTTCTTGCACTAAGAGGTTGAGGGGCATGTACTCTGGCAAATGAGTGCTTTTCACAGTACTAACATTATTCCAGTTTCTTTGCTGTATTGATGTGATGATGTCTGTTTTGAGAGAGATGTGGATCCACCCCTTGCACCTATTTTGTTTGTACCACACTGATAATCATTTTAATCCTGTAATTAAAATGTAATGGTACTGTTTTTATATCGCCTTTATTTGCTTACTTGTTATTTTTTGTATTATATAAAAAGCACGAAATCTTGGCATTGATCTTTTTTTAAGCTTTTGCTTTCATCCCTGTCAGCTGCCCATGACTCCAAAGAGATGAATGTCAATGATGACCTTTGCCCTGTAGATTTTATGATGAGAACTCTGGAAATGGCAGACATTGTGATTTTTGTGCGGGTGTGTTTTTATTAGCAAAATAAATTTTTTTTCTTTGTAAACATTTTTCTCCAAATAAAAAGAAGAAAGGGTTAGGAAGAGGTAACAAATGAAAAAGGAGAGTTGAGGAGCCTTGGTCAGGCACAGAAAATGACACTTTGTTAGTTTGAAAAATTTAGACCCGATGTTATATATTTCATTTTAAAAAATCAGTTTACAAAATTTAACTCCTTGGTAAACTAAAATCTGTTTGTATTTATAAACTTTCATTTATTGGGAACATAACTTATTGTGCTGTTGATACCAAAAAGGCAGAGCAGGTGGTTGAATTTTCACTTTTTTGTGATGCACTTCTTTTTTAGTAAATTCAAGTATTTTTTTCTGTCTCCCTGCAGAGGACTATCTGCTCCTTGTCCTCCACCAGGTTTGCCAAACCTGTCTTACTGCCCCCAGACTATCTAAAACCATGCTCATGGCTGGTGATGAGAATAAGGCACCTGAGGCAATGTCATACTGTTGCCCCATTGTCCGCCAGGGAAATAGAAGTGTGCAAGTGTGCTCTGACACCTACCCCCTGCCCCCTGAAGGGCACACCCATACTCCCTTCCTGTGCTGTCAAGCACATGAGCTGCTGTTCAAACTCAGATCACATTGGCCGTAGTTATGGTTTTATTCCTGACCGCTGCTGGCATAGGCACTACTTTTTATTATTAGTACAGTATTGAATACAAGCGCATGGGACCTGGGTGTGCATTTGGAAATGAGTATCATTGTTCAGTCTGCCAGCAGTGAAGATTAAGGCTACTGGATGTTAATGCAGTACTTCTCTAGTCCTGGGTTTTCATTCCCTTGGCCTTCATTTTCTTACTGATACTCCTGAGCAAGGCATTTAACTGAAAAGTATTCTGGTAAAGTTCTGAAACTGGGATAGGTTCTTCAGTGGTCTCCATAGTTGCATGTTTAGTATTTACATATGAACCTAATGAATGCCATGGCCAGAATGTCCAGTAAGTAACTGGTGTAGCATAGGAAAAATATAAACCTCAGGGCTCGAGGCTGGTGCTTCTTGCATCAGCTGGTCTGATATCTGCTAAACGTTGGGGAAACAGATTTTAACAGTATCACACAACTGTTTTTCCTGCATATGCGATGTATTCATTGGGAAGCCCATCTTAACATTGTTGAAAGGACTAGTACATGTTGCAGTAGGTCCCACTGTGAATGTGGTGGGGAATTTCAAACAATGACCCGATTTTTTTTTTTTTTTTTTGCCTGTCCTTTTATGTAAGGAATTCTGCCTGTATATCCGAATTCTGCCTGGATATCCTGTCTTACTCTTAGTTTTAGAAAATGCAATTAAAGGCAAGTACTTTATAATATTTTTTACATTTAGACTTGCTACTAATTTGTGTGTGCTTATGTGTATTTTTCTTTATTTAGATTTTAATTTATTGCTTATATTTATTGATATTTGATTACTGGGAAAGTCCAAATAGGTAGGTGCACATTTTCTGCTGATGCCGTGGTAGAAAAGTATTGCAAAAGCATTTTAAGAAGAAAAATTTTACAGTCTTCAAAAATAATACAAAAACATCTACAGTTTAAATAGTTAGACCAAGTTAGATATAATGTGAATATAATGGCCAAGTATGAATATATGACAGTGATTTAATATTAAGAGAAATTAAAGGTAAGTCAGTATAATACAAGCAGGAATTGCCAATATGAAGAGGGAGAAAAAAAGGTTATGGCATATTTAGACAGTCTGAGAGAAGTTGACTACATTACATTAAGTAAGTGAGTGAAGGGATGATTAAGGAGGTGGAAAGTATGAACAGGTACTTTGTTCATATTTAGAGGTATAGTTTATCCTGAGCTTGAGCAAGAACCGAGCCAGATTTTGGATAGGGAAGTCTTTTGGAATGTTTTTAAAGGACTGGAGGGAGGCTGCTGATCTAACGAGTACAGAGAGGGAAGGTGTTCCAGGCCTTGGCAACATAGTTATTTATTTATTTTACATTTGTTTACTGGGATAGTCCGACTGGATACAAGTCCATTTTCAGCAGAGGCCCGAGGAGAAAAGCTCCAAAAAGACATTCAACAAACTGTTACATTTTTACAGTTTAAAGCACAAAATAAAACACACAGAAAATGATTTTTACACAGATGTAAACAAACACACAAACAGATACACAAACAAATATTTACTCAGATGGAAACTTCTAGACAGTGTTTTTAAGAATGATAGGGTATTGAAAGCCCTAGTAGGCTAATCTGGTAGTAGATCCAAGGAGATCATAGGATTTGTAAGTTAAGAAACAATAAAGTGTAGGCAGAAGTCTTCAGTGTGCACATGAGTGATTGGTTAGAGTTTGTCTGGATTAGGACAAGGACATAGCCATCATTTTTTAAAGTACTGAATCAGACTTTTTTCTTTAACTGAGGTAGAGAGAGTTCAAATGTAAGATTAGCAGGAAGAGAATTCCAAGTTTTGCCAACAGAGTTAGCAAATAGAGATTTACCAGCTGTGTTGTTGGATTTGAGAGTTTGAACTAGTAGTCTTTCAGATGAACGAACTGCGGCAAGGGTACTATAGGGGGTGATGAGGTTTTTAAGTACGAGTGTATTGTCTTGTTGGTACAGGATCTTGTGATATTAGTTGGTTAACCTGAAGTAGGTTAGGCAGTTCAAGCCATCCTAGTAGATTTAGGTTATGACAGTGATGAGTTCTGTAGGCTGCATCAGTAGCAAATCCAGCAATGTGATTTGTAGCTGCTTGAAAGTTTTTATTAAGGTCAGTTTTGCTGAGGTTTGTAAATAGAGGGGAAGCATAGAGGAGGGTGGAGAGTAGATGTGTACGAGCAATTACAGTTCTGGCTAATGGCATTAGGAAGGGCTTGATCCTATACAGTGATCCAAGTTTTTTATTAACTGTTTTAATAGTTTTATTGATATGCAGATCAAACTTAAGCTTCATAACTCCTAACAGGTTGAGGAATCTGGTGAAATAATGGTGCCGTTGTTGGATTTTAATGTAAAGGTTATAGGGGCAGACCTGTGAGTGGGGGCAAAAGGCAGCAGTTTGGTTTTTATTAGGATTTAACATGAGACGACGGTTAAGGAGCCAATTTTCAACTCTAGGTTAAGTGTTGGAGCATACTAAAGTGGAGTCATCCGCATATTGAATGCATGTTGTATTTGGGATGACCTTATATAAATCATTGATGAAAATGGAAAATAGTGGACCTAGTATGGAGCCTTTGGGTACTCTGAGGGTGATGGGTAAAAGGGTGGATAGTTTGCTCTGCCATAGGACAGCCTGTTGTCTACCACTGAGATTTGATTGAAACCATTGGATGACCTGGTCCTCTAGGGAGATGGATTTCAAAGTGTTTGAGTATTTGGTGGTTTACTATATCAAATGCTTTTGAAAGATAGCAGTGGTAAGTTTTTATTATTGTTTCGGTGTTGGCCAATGACATTAGAGAAGGAGAGGAGGGCTGAGGTTGTACTATGGAGTAGTCTAAAGCCATGTTGGGTGTTGGCTAGAAGATTATTATGGATAAGATAGTTCAGAAGTTGATTGTGGATGCATTTTTCCATAATTTTAGCAAAGGGTGACAGAATAGCTATGGGTCTATTGTTTGAAAGTTCAGTAGAGCTGCCTCCTTTATGGAGTGGGATGACTTGGGTTATCTTCCAGATGGAGGGAATGGACTCTTCAGTTATAGTTCTATTGATCAGGATAGTAATGGGGTGTGCTATGGCATCGGTAACTTTTTGTAGATATTCTGCAGGGAGGAGATCAGCTGACAGGGTGGTGGGCTTTAGTTTAAGTAATTTTCGGACCAAAGATGTGCAAACTGGCTTGAATTTAAAGGGGAGTTGGGAGCAGGGTGTTAGTGGTCAGAGAATATGGGTATCCAGAGGATAATTGGTTAGCTAGGTTCTGGATGGTTGTTGTAAAGATGCTGTTAAAGGTATTGGCAGTTTCTGCTGGGGGGTTTTGGTTACAATCCAAGGGAGTAGAACTGGAGGACTGTCCTGGACTAAGGAGTTTGTTTATACCTACCCAAAACTTTTGTGGCTTGTTTTGGTGTTTTTCTTGTAGATGACAAAAATAGTTTTTCTTGTCTAATGTGGTGGATTTTTATTTTCATTTCTTAGCTGTCTGTATCTAAGTTGATTTATGTTTTTTTTTTGTGGTCCTCGAAGTGGCCCAAGCCCTATTTCTAAGTAGCATTTTATGTCCGGTTTCTTTTGAGAGCCAAGGAGCAACTTTTGTTTTGGTTCTAATAGTCCGTGCTGGTGCATGGGTGTCAAGGATGGATAGGAATTTGGTATTAAAGTAATTTACTGCCTCATCAAGTGGTAATTGTTTCAGAACTGACCAATTGCAAGATTTGAGTTTATTTTGGAAATTTGTGCAGTTGAAATTCTTATTCCTTATTGTTTTAAAAATGGACTGGTTGTGGATATCAGCTTTTTGCCTGATTAAATAGGTGAGGAGGTGATCACTTACATCATCAGGCAGGGTCCCACTCTTGTATTTGAGGGGGATGGGTGTTAAAAAGAATCCAATCCAGAATACTAGCTTTATTGTTGGTTTACTGATCCTAGTGGGGGAGGATATGACCTGTGAAAATCCATAAAGGTTTATGTGGTGAGTGGGGGGTTATGAGGAACACGTGTTCCAGTCTATGTTGAAGTCCCCAAGTACAATGGTTTCCTGGGGGTAATTGCTGGATAACCAATGTAGAATATCTTCAAGGGTATGTGTTATTGCCTGGGGGAATATACACACAGACGTGATTTATACATTTATTCTTATTAATGTGGAGCTTAGTGATAAGAATTTCAGCATTGCCAAACAGGGATGTTTGCAGGGCATTATTGGACACTTCAAGCATGGATTTGTACAGAACAGCTACCCCACCTCCCTTTCTATTGGTTCAATCAAGCCTTAGGATGTTATAGCCTGGTGGTATAACTTCTTTATCTAAAGTGGAAGGTTTTAGCCAGGTTTCAGTAAGACATAGTATGTCTGGGGAAAGAGCATCTAAGAGAGCATGTAGGTGTTGAATCTTATTGTTTACACTTCTGATATTTAGGTGACTGATCAAGAGTGAGCTTGGGGGTTTGTCTAAGATTTGTGTAGTCGGGTGACAGTTAGTAAAGGACCTAGAGCCAGTGGATGAGGATGGGTCAGGATTTGGGTGACTATCTCCATCCATTGTCAAGTTGCATTGTAAGCTGATTGTGAGCTTCCAGATTTTAATTAATAGACTTTGGTATATTTTGGTTTTAGGGTTGGCATATCTTGTTCTAATGGGATGCTGATACCTAGTAAGTAAGAAGTTAGATGGGAGGGGATGTATTAAGTGTTCAAGCTTGTGTGGAGCTATAAAAGTGGAGGTTTGGCCTATTGGTTAGTGGAAACCTGGGTATGTATTATATTCCTAGGCAGTAAGAATATATGGGACAAGCAGAAAGGGTAGCCGGGAGTACAGTGGTAGTATTTAAGTGGTTTCATTGTAAGTAACATTGGGATTATTGAGGTTGACTTGTCCTCAGTTTAAACTTTTTAAGATGGGATAGAAAGGTTAAGTACTAGAGAGCTTGGATATAGCTGATTGGTTGAAGAAAGAGGGGTGTGTGGTTGTAGCACTATATATTTAGTACCACTGGGGGTGAGTGGAATTTGGGGGCAGGGTGGGGTGTGGAGCAAGCCCGAGCGCAGCAGGGCCAAACCAAACCATGAGGTAGTAAAGGTCTGTGTATACTGCGTGAGTGCACTGGAGCTAAAAGTAAGTTTTTTCTTACTTTCTATTAGGTTCCTCTCCTCCTTTTTATAACAATTTGTCTAAAGAGTTGCGTTTGTTACATTTTATAGTTTTATGGCTGAGAGAGAAAATTTCATTTTTATGCCCTGGTAAGACATTTAGCGTTCAAGAGCTCACACGTAAAGCATTAGGCTTCCTTGAGCAGTTTTCCACTGATGTACTCTTTAATGGGTAGTAAGGGACTTAGTAAGCCAAATCAGGTAATAAAGGTTTTCTAAGATATTGATTGGAAGGGAGCTATTAGCGCTTCAGACCCAGTCTGGCTGTGCAAAATCTAAAATGGTATGAGTAAACACCATGCCCATAAGGTTTGACTGATTTTGGACAGAGAGGAGTTTTTAGGTTTGACTGATTTTGGACAGAGAGGAGTTTTTGAGCATTAGAGAACATAGTTATGTAAAATGGTATTTAGTGCCAGACAAGCTGATGGACGCTGGATAATTTTATAGCTGGTAAGAAGCTGTGTATATGTTTGTTGATGGGGTAGTTCTAACCAATTTAGACATTTTAGTGCTATACAGTGGTGGGTTCTGAAAACGATATTTGCTGCAAATTTAGCCACTTTATTTATAGTATTGTTCAAGTTTTGTTTTTTGTGATGCCTGGAGGTTAGTAAGATGGGTGTGCTATAAAATAGTGAGCAGAGGGGGTTAAGTAGTGGCAAGCATAGCTTTAGTTGTATTGGTGAGAAAGTATTTGGCTGTATAAAGCACCCTAAGTGTTTGGCTAGTTTTGTAATGGAGTTTTGCATATGTAGGTTGAATTTAAGATTATCGTCCGCTGTCATCCCAATAATTTGCTATGAGAAGTAAGTTCAGTTGTGGTATTTACTAAGAGAGAGAATTTTAAATTTTGTTTTTCATGAGAGATGGATTTGGGAGGCAAATAGTATTTTTTGAGCACGAGTTGAGTTACAAAGCCATGTTTCAGTGGCTATTAGAGCTTCTGAGTAATTGTTTGGAGATGTGCCAAGTTGTCTGAAGTTCATACAAGTGTGTATTGTATTAGGAGGCCTATTGTATGGGGGGGGGGGTTAGTGAGCATGTTAAAGAGGAAGAGACCAAGGCTAAAGACTTGTGGTACACTGGTGGTGACTAGGACGTATGCAGAGAGGGTAGAGTGCCATTTTACTGAATGACACCTATTAGACAAGTAGCTTTTGAACCGTAGAAGGGTCAGTTGAGGTAGACCTAGTGAGGACATTTGAAATAGTAGTCTGCTTTGACAAACTGTGTCAAAGCCTTTTGACAAATCTAGATATTGGGAGAATAGTTTGTCGTTTTATCTCTAGGTTTACTGACATTATCTGTAAAGATTTGAAGTGCATTGTTGGTACTGTGGGAGGAAAGGAAGGCATGTTGTGTGGGAGATGGTCCTTCCTGCAGGAGATAGTTTAGCTATTGTTTTTTTAATACATTTTTCAAGTATTTTTGGAGGGAGGATAAGATTGCTCTAGGTCTAAAGTTAGTGATGTCTGTTGAATTTCCTCTTTTAAATTGAGAGATAATGTGATTTATTTTTCCAGAGAGAGAGAGAATGTGGAATTTCTGGACTGACCTATTTTCAAGTCTGAGACAGGATAGACAATGTTGTTGGCTGCTATTTTAAGTTACTCACTTGGAAAGTCATCAGCTGAAAACGAGCATGGTTTGAGTTTAAGAATAGTTTTATATAGGATGTGAGCACAGACATGAAGATGAAAATTGAGGTGGTAATGTAGCTGTTGGGATTAGGTGTTGAGGGAGTCCTTGGTTAGGGATGATATGTTATCTTTGAAAAAATAGTTTAGTTCTACTGCGTTTAAATTGGGGAGTTACTGGGAGAGGAGTTAGGTTTGAATTTTTAGCCAGGTTGTAAAATTTCTTTAATGCCTGACCAGAATTTTTTAGGATTGTGTTTACTATTGTTCTGAATGCTGTTTATAGTATATATTTTTTCTTCATTTATTTGCTTTTAGTATAGTTGTAGAGCATTCTGAATTTTATGAGATATTGTGATTTAATACTCTTGCCATTCTTTCCATGTTTTTTCTCTGTCCTGTTTTAGCATTCTACTCCTTTTGGATAGCCAAATTGCATTAGTTTGTTTTAGTCTCTTCCTGCTAAGGGGTGCAGGGTTATTTAGAATATTTGGGGAAAGTGTTGTTGAATTCCTTTTACAGCGTCATCTAAGGGGAGGATTTTTAGGATTCTCCAGTTAATACATGACTGGGTAGTAATGAATATTTTTTGGTTAAACTTTAAGGAATTTAATGTATTTCTATACTGTAGTGGGGCTATTTAATTAGTTGTGTGAAACCTTTTAAGTTCATGCTATATGTAGTGGATTTAAAGATGATGTCCAACCAATTGTTGTTGACAAAACGTAGTAGTATTTTCCTCAGGATTGTTAGATATCCAATGTAAGATATCCTCCAGTGTTATTGTGCTGTCACCAGAAGGGATATAAAGGATAGTAATAAATGTTTGTTTGTATTTTGTTATTTCCAGGAAAGTAATAAGAGGTTCTGCTAATTTGAATTTTGGTATTGTTTGTTATAGGGGAAATGCGGTAGTTTGGAAATATTAAAGCAATACTACCATTGTTCCTCTTTATACGGTCACCTATAGATGATATTGTAGCTAGGGGTGTGATTTCAGATTTATTTTATGCTGGGCTTGTAGCTAAGTTTGTTATAGTGAGGATATCAGGCTTATGTCAGATAATGCAGGCATGTTGTTCACTAGTTTTATTTCTTGCACTTCTAATATTTATGGCAGCAAAGGTTAGGTTACCAGGTGAAGGTTAATTATTTTGAGGTTAGAGTAGTGTGTGGAAGGGAATTGCCTTGATGCTGGTTGTGATGTGTGGAGCCAAGATTGGATGAATATTTCCTCCTAAGAGGATTTTAGTGTATTGGGGTAGTATTGATTCTTGTTTTTTGGAGAGTATTTTTCCACTTACTTTAACTCCATTTCAACTCAAATAAAAATAAATCTATATTTGGGGTAAATATGAGGTGCATCATTAAGTAGGTCTGGTGCAATGTGTGGAGTGTTTAGGGAGGAAGTATGGATAGATGGTTTAGGACAGAATTGGAGAGCCATTATTGATCATGGTAGGCTGAGAAATGGCTCAGGAGTAGAAGAATAGAGGTTAAGCCGAGGAGTAGCATGATTAAGTAAAGGGGTCTGTATTTTATTGAAAGCAGGTAGTAGGGAAGTAGGAATGAGAAAGTTCCAGGGCAGTAGGATAGTTAGTGATGGTCGAGTTTTAAAGCTGGAGGAAGGAAGGATTTTCTATGAAGAAAGAGAGGTTGTCCTGGTGTCCTCTCTTGTGTTTCTGAAATGTAAGAAATCGAGAGGTTTGAAAGGATGAGGGTGTAGCTAAGATAGGAAGTAGTGAGGGCTTATTTGGGAAAAGTTGAAGTTGGAATGTAGAAGAATAGGTATTGTTAGGAAGGGATCTCCATATGAATGGATGTGGTGCAAAGTAGTGCAGGAAAAAGCTGTTTGGGAATGATTCTAAATGTTAGATGGAAGTTGGGAAATAGAAAAATAGAAGAGTGTTTGTATGGTAGTAGTAAAGTTGTTTGGAGAGGTTAGAGAATGGGTGTCACAGGTGAAATTGGAAATGTGCATGTGGGAAGTATAATGGTAAAGTAAGAGGAGATAGGTGCAAATTGGGAGTAGAGTAACAAGGCATCCCATCCTCCGGTCAGTTATAGAGGGCAATCAGTTTGTAGCCAGAACACTGTAATTTAAAAAGGAGTTACATAGTGGAAAAATGTTTGTTTAATTTACTGAATGCAGGTGCCAGGAAGCTAGGGATACCAAGTAACTGGCATATACAATGTAGTCTGGTCAAGAGAAAGGACAGTGGCCAACTTAGTAAGTGGCCCTTGGAGTGCAAGGACTACTCCTTTTTGAGGGTGGGATGTCACAGCCACTTTCCAGCTCAGGGCAGGCATGTATTTGAATAGTTTAAGTTCATACCCAGCAAGGCTATGAAGGTTAGACATGCTTACATTGCATAATAACAGTATTCTCAGTGGAAACTTTTGAGAGTTGGGCCTTGTGCCAGAACTCATGCAGTATCACTGTCTGGATAGACAAAGCAACTAATGTGTCTGTGGACACGTGTAGTATCTGTCTGCTGCTGTGGTATGTTTCTCTACAGTGTTTCCTTTCATTGTAGCACAAGTACTGTGCTGTCATACTCACAGTTGTACTGAGGTTGGGGTACAGTCTCCTGAGATCTTCCTGTTTTAAAGGGGTAGTAAGGCTGTTGTGGGACTTGAGCCTTTAATCAGAATAACTAAATAGTTGTGTGTTGTGCATTTTATAAGTACTCTTGCAGGTGGCACAATGTTTGCTCTTACTGCACACTTATACACCAGAGGTTACACCACCATTCTGCAGGTGTAGCAAGTCCTTAAACACAGGCATATACTCTGCATTTTTGAAATAAATAAATGCTGATGCAACACAATGTTAAATCCACTGCAGTTCTGTATTGGTGCACAGCTGCAGAGAGGGTACATTGGCAAAGGAATACTGGGAAATAAGACCCTACAATTTATGTAAGAACACTGAAACCAAAATAAAGTATCCAAATGAATGGGTTTTCTGTCCTTTTCTGTAAAGAAAAAACTGTTCTTCTCGTGTGGGTCTATGTCTGAGGACTTTTTGCATGTCTTTGATTTGCCTATTGAAACAAATAAGTCTTAAGAATTCTGTATTCTCCACATCCCACCAGTGCAGAACTGAAAGTGATCAGCAGCATTCTGAGAGTCCCCCAGTTTTTAATTTTCAATAGTTTCATTAACCATCTTCTCAAGGAGATGATCAATAGCCTTCCATATTCCTCAACATTTTTAAGAGTGCATTCTTCATTAGAGAGCAGTCTTCCTTGGTTAATATTTTATTTATGTATTTATTTTAACATTTGTTTACCAGGAAAGTCCAACTGGGACAGAACCCATTTCAGTGGAGGCTTGGGGAGAAACTCTGTCAAACTCTTTGAGTTTTGTAGTCTGCCTCCACTTTTAAAACATTTTAGTTAACAGTCTAACGTTTACCACAGATTTCACGAGCACTCATAACAATATTTTTATTTGTATCCTGTTTTATCTTGCTAAGATCCTACTTTGGTAAGCTTTCCTTACCTGCAGCTGTTTCCTTATGTACAGGCCTCACTTTTAACTTGACAGGTATTTCCCTTTTGGGACTACATAGCATACATCTCTACCCTGCCTGAATTTTATCTCGCATTTCTGCTCTGTCTGTCATAAAATGTTTAATTTTCTGTTAAATGTCTGTTGATTACAGACAATCAGTAATGCCAGACATTAGTTTCATATTTCAGAAAATTCATGTTGCATGCATGTCTCTGCAAAAAAACTATTGTTCAATCGACTTAAGTGAATTAGAGTAATATTTCAAAGTTGTCCTTGATTTGGGGCATTTGTTCCACTGTTTGTTTTTTTTTTTTTTTTTTAGAAATATATGAAATTTTGCAGAACAAACCGTACTCCTAGCCAGTGCAGAAGACTAGACTTTGCCTTTTTTTTTTGATTCACTTATTTATTTATTGTCAAAATAAAAGCTTCTACTTGTAGAGTTTGTTCCTGTTTTCACACAGTATTATGGTCTTTCAAATGCAAAGTAATTGTGGATGCAGCTAGTAAAGGAAAGTTAGGAAATATTTTTGTCCTAAAATCTCAGGACATTTGCAGTTTTCATGTTTTTTTGACTGTTGTGTATAAAGAGGGACAAGTGGAACTCTAGTCCAGAATTCATGAGCAAAAAAGTTTAGAGGTATGCCACCTAGTTGACTACAACCAGGGTTGCCAGATTTCCAACCAGCCAGGTAGGGACAAAAAAAAAAAAGGTCACGGCAAGTGAAGACCAAAAAAAAAAAAAGGTGTTTAATGCACTAAACACAGAGCTTCTTGTGTTTAATGCATTGCAGTTCCGCATTCAACAGAAGTAGCTCTGTGTTTAGCGATTTTTGATTCGCCCGTATATCCGCATACGGGCCAATGAAAAATCGTTAAACACGGAGGTACTTCTGTTTAATGCAGAACACAAGAAGCTCCGTGTTTAGCGATTTTTGATTGGCCCGTATGCCAGGTATACGGGCCAATCAAAAAAAAAAAGTGGAGGCTGGCCGGGATTTAAACCGGCAGGGTGGGACTTGGGATTAGGCTGCTGATCTCAGGACAGTCCTGCCCAAATAGGGATGTCTGGCAACCCTGAGTACAACACGCATCCATATTAGTTTGAACATCAACAGGGCAGAAATGAAGATACTATACTTTATGTACAGTGGAAACTAACTGAAGTATTACAGCCACATAGAACTCCCCTCATGTTAATAGAAATGGAGTTCAGATCCAAGTTATTAGGACATTTAACAACTGCCTACAAACATCACTGTTGAACAAAAAGTGTGAGAGTATCATATTGTATTTTCTGATTTTAATAGACTTGGGTTGTATGTGAGTTTGACCTCAAATTTGTTGATGATGGATATGTCTGTGAATATACTGATTGTTTAATCCATGGATGACTCCAAATAACTGGATAAATTAAATAAAAACAGTGAGTTTGGTCTAGCCGTACCACAAGATATGCATACAAGTTTTTTGGGTTTATTTTTTATGATTAAACTTTGTACTGCAAGCATGACCTAGATGGTATTTCATTTCCTATGTAGAAGCAAACAATGCAATTTTTGCTCCGTTTCATTCAGACATTGTCTCTTAAATTTCCCTCATTACTGTCACCTGTTTTTCTGTTTCTACTCCATGACTATTTTAGACTGTTACCTAAGTAAGTGTGGTAAATATGAGTATTTCAATGATTTTACTCCCCATTTAAGTTTTATCAGTAGTTCTGGTCAGTATTGCATTGGGTATATTGTAACTTTTCCAGGTCTTGTATATAAACCAGCTGCCATCTTTTGCCCTCATGCCTCATGCAGCTACCTAAGAATAGAAGGAAAATAATTTAGCTTAGCTCTTATCCTCGCTTTGATAGCATGTAAATTTTCTGAAATAAAGTTCACTCAAGTCAAAATAGATTTGTCACTGAAGCCAATTGCTACTATTTTCTAACACGTCTCCAACATCTGAAGAAAAATTTAGTATCAGAGTTTAAAAAAAAGTTGGTCATATGATAAACTTGGTTTGTTTGAATTTTAACGACAGTGTGAGGAGCTTAGTATGTTTTCAACAAGAATTTTGACTGTTTCATCAATTTCAGAAAAACAGTTTACTGAGGACCAAGTTGCTGTTTACCTCTAACAATGCTGTTGTCCTCTGTGATAAGCCTGTGATCACTTCAAAGGACTTATTTTTAGAAGAGCATTCCCCTGTATATCTATACTATGTGGAGTAATTTTCACTACATCCAAGAATTTGATGTCATTTGTGGTATTGATGTCATTGGCTGTTTTCATAAAGTCCAGAATCTTGAGGTACATGATCTACATCCACCAGTGTCTCTGCCAGTTAGTACACAGTGCATCAATTGTAATTTCAACCTGTTTTCATTTGTACTGACCAGGCTGTTTCAAAGTAGTACCATAAACAGAATGTAGTCCTGTTTCCCTTTCCCCACTGACCTGTGACCTACTCTGGAGTTTTTTGTTTGATGGGGGTGGGGTACAGTTATATGCATTCTTTCACAAGTATTTTGTTCATTGGTTGGTTAGAGTAGGGAACATGCTTGTCAGCTGAAGTATTTTTTTTCTCTCTTTGGGGGGACTTCCTTGTTTGCCAGCTGCTTAGACATTACTGACAAACTTATAATATCTGTACATGAATAACATCCATCCATTCACAAGCCCTTTTTCCCATTTTTTGCAAATGGGTTTGGGGTGTCACTTCAACAGTGACAATCATTTAGAGCCAAAGGTTACACCACTGAGTGACCAGCCTTGCCTCCGCAGTTCCTTCACAATACTCTCTCACATGCACACTTGCACCTGTGGCCAATTTGTAGTGCCCAGTCCACCTACTGCATGTCTTTGGAATGTGTTAGGAAACTGGAGCACCCAGAAGAAACCCATGCGAACATGGGATGGACATGCAGAGGCAACAGGAAGGTACCCCAACCAAGAATCAAACTGGGGAACCTCTTGCTGTGAAGGTGAAAACACTATCCAGTGTGCTACTGTGCCTCCCAACATGGTTCTGGGATATTTTTTTTTTTCCTGAGAGAACAATAAGGAAAGAAAAAAAATCTTGTACAGTTTGATCTTAATAAAAGTTAAAGGATTGTTTGAATATTTGTTACATAAATATTAAATTTCCTTATTTGCTGTAGTGAGTGAAGGTTAGCAAGAATTTAAAAGTGAACACGAGAATGCCTTAAATGTTGAAGAGAGCTGACTTTACAGATCTTTTGTAGTGTTTCTTACTCAGACTGTGAAATATGCTTGGGCAGTGTTGTTCATTCAGTTCACAGCTTTTCCTGAAGCTGAAGGCTTGAAACCTTAAGAGTCTTATCTTTACATATTGACTGTTGCCAGTATACAAAACAAATTGTCAGCCCATGTGTCAAACCTTTACCATGTTGCTCCTAATTTACATATTATTTTTACCAGAAGTATGACAGTACATTTGCCCAGCCACTGGATAAATCTGACATGTGCCTCTGAACAGAGCATGCTTTACCAGAATATTTCTGTAGGGGTGTCGTGTTTGTTTGTGATAGAATGTAATCTGGAACTGTGTCTCTGGTAGAAAAACATTCTAGTTGCAAATACGCATATGACAATGGCTAAATACAGCCTGCAACACCAGCCTAGCATGAATATTCTGTTGTCAATAACCCCTCCCTTATAGTTTGCTTCATGGTATGCTGTGCAGAAGAAGAGACAGGAAGCAACTTTCTAATAGCACCTTTTCATTGCATGGGTGAACTTTTTGTTTATGGTCTAGGGTGACATGGTGGAAAAGGAGTAGGCTAAATGAAGCCAGCACATAGATTCAGCACAATTAAGCAGTCCATGTCACCCCCCCCCGAAAAGCTGTGTATGTTGCATTAGTCTGTTACCCAATAGAATCATTGCACTACTTTGTGATTCTAGAATATTTTGGAGAGTATTTTATGCTGTTGTCCGTGGCATGTGCGAGTCCATATGTGTACTTCTTCAGTTAAAGCCAGCAGAGCCAAGCTTACTAGTGGTTGTGCTAAAGTTGTTCACGGGGCTACATTCTGAGGACTGCCAACCACTTGCTTCAGGGGTATACGGTGACAGTGGGATTTCCTGTTACTGCACTTGCTGTATGATGTAGAGATGCTTCCTAATTACATGGTGTGTACTTTGGCTGCCCCTGACTTTTAGACTGTTTCTCTGTTGTGCTGCATATGTTAAGTAGACCCAGCGTTTATTGAAAGTTTGACTTGAAAAGTAGTTGACATCTCTATATTTATTTTACTAGTGATCTCCTTTATATGACTGGGGTACACTGGTAAACCCTCTTGACTATGGCTGTGGCCATGGTTGCTCGAACATAAAGGGCTGTTAATAATTAATTCCTTCTGTCAGTGTGCTGTTTTGGCCAGTACTGGTACAAACATATTAGAGAGCAGTAGGGGATATGCTTGACTTGCAGGTGATTGTATTACCTGGGTGCCGTACCAGACAGGTGCGTCTGTATCATGTGATTGCAGGAGGAAATGAGGGCTGTGTTCTGTGTAGCTCAGACATAGCTGTGCACAGACTGCATTCTTTGCGCTTTTGTTATGCGGTGTCAGGCTTTCTGTGTGGTTTCCATAAAGTTGACACAGAACATTTTAGTGTAATTTCAGAAGGAACCAGACTTGCAGTGCATGCGAGATGGATGATGACAGACATTTAATACAGACACATAACCAACCATGTGTCACCACTTTGTGGATGGAATGTGTTTGTAGAGGCTTCTTATACTCTAATCACATGCAGCACCAGCATTGCTGTGTGCATGTTTAATGGAGCTAAAACATTTTAAATTTCAGCACTGAAGTGTCCATATGTTGTCATTTGGAAGGAATGCATAAGCCCAGGCATGTCATTACCTTTCTGAATAGTTGTATTCTATATTGTGAATATGCCTGTGTAAAGTCATTATTACTTCTTGGGATTTAAAAAAAACTGTCAGAATTTCATTGTGTGTGTGTAATGTGTGTTTTTATTTTTTGTTCCCTTCTTCCCATTAAAATAAGTCTTTACACTCCTCTGTGCTCAGACTGTAGTTTCTTTTCTGGATTAATGGTTGGTTTCTGATGCTGCACTCTTTTAGTGACATGAACAGTGAACTACAGCTTTTAAATAGATTGGCAAAGGCTTAGTTAATCGATTAATATAAATAAACAGCATGTTTGGTCATTGTCGATTTTTGGGCAGTTTATTGGACAGAAGACTGTTCTAGTAAGCCAGGAAGTGTAGTTTGTGTAAAAGACTGCCATGTATTTTATTCACTTTAGGACACGATATCCTGTATTGCCTGATTGCCAGTTTGCTAACCTGAGTATATGACAAATGAGTAAGTCTGTCTTTGTTGGCATAGCATAACTGCTCACCTCTGGTTATGAAATGCTGTAAGCAGAGGCGTATATGCTGGCCTTGCTTTTAAGTCCCTGGAATGCTGTGTTGCTTTATTGACTAACTCTGAACTTCCTTCATAAAGGTGTCCTTGCTATCTAGAAGTAAGGCCTGACAGTACTTTGCCATATTTCTGTTCTTTATTAATACATTCCTTGACACAATAAATTACATCATTACTACAGCTTAGACCCCCCCCCCCCAATCACTGCACATGACTGAGGCAGTTAATTCAGCCTGTCTGATGCAACAGATCAAGGAAAACCCCAGCAGATGAGGACAAAAAACAAAAGCAGGATTAACCCTTTTCCTTTTCAGAAGTAGAAGTACCTTCCAGTGTTCCCTTAAGGAAATTCCAGAGGCTAGCTTAGAAAGCACAGGGCTTCTCAGCATGGCACCCTGACCCCCAAAACGTAATGCACAACTCTAAATGCCCTTCCTATTTTCAAAAGGAATGCTGTTGCAGTTCCCAGCAGACTAATCGGTAAACTGTGGTGGTCTGAACTGAAAGTAATTTTTTCATTTCTGTTCATTTGCTGTTTGTTTAATAGGGCACAGACATTTCTGAATAGAAACTTGCCATCCTCTGATTCTAAGCATGGTATCCATGACTGCCACTTTTCTCTTACTGTAGTTGGAGAAATTTCCACCCTGGGAGATATGAAATAATCCTTACTCTTAGTTTTACTAGCATGTATACTGTGTCCTCAACTGTCTGGTGAGGTGGCATTCTATTGCTGTGGCCACCCTGGATCACAATAAGAAGATTTAAAAGCCGAATAAGTGACTTGGTGGGGTAACAAAGCTACTTCAGAAAGATGTCAAAGCAATATGTGTGTGCGTTTGTCTTTTTATTGTCTTACTGGAGTACCAGGATGTATTGGTATAAGCTTCATTCTAGCATAGGATCTGGAACACACGTCACTGTCTTTCACCTGCTCATAAGACAGACAGTCTGCTGTATACTGGACTATAATGACTCAACAAAACTGCTGTAGTGCTGCTTTCCCAGTGGTTTATGCTAGTGTGTAATTTACACAGGACTCTACTGTTTTTCCTGGCAAGTTTACTCTCTGTTTAGATTTTGCAGCCCACACAGTTAATTCTGGCAGGAAAATTATATTGCTTTTCTGGAAATGATTGACTGCTAAGCTGCATGAGAAGAATGGGTCCATCGAAGATGTTCATGCTGTGAAGAAGCATTGGATAAAAATAGGAGTCTGGATAAATGAGATTTAGAAGCACCCTTGTTCCTGCAGTTTTGTTTTGTGATTTTCTTTGCATGCTTTATAAAAGTACTCTCTCTCTCCTTCAGCTCTCACAAACCCTTCTTATTCCACACCTACTGCAGTAACTGATAATCATCTCCTGCTCATCATATAGTGCTCAAAGGTGTGGTTGTGGTGCTCAGGTTGCACACCTGCTATACTAATCACCATTAGCTGCTGTGTGTGTCTCCTCATAAAATTTATGGGGGCTGACAGGGAGATCTGCTTGCAGCCGTCTCTTACAGGCAGGGTAGTGGTGTATTAAGGCTTGTTATTTTATATTTAGATGGCCAAGGTACTTTGTCGCTTTGACAGGCACTTCCTGCTTTAGCTATGTGTTTTATACCTTTAACACCATGTGTGTACTCATGGTTAGAATTTTGCTGTGCCAACAATTTATTTGTACGTTTCATCGCACGGAGTCATTTATTAAGAACTGTTGTAAATCAGGTAATAAATTCAATGATTTTGAAAATACACTAATGGAATATATTAATATTTCCCAATGTAGCAATTCCTTCTCAAACAGGCCATTTTGTTCTGTCTGTGAAGATGATGTTTTTGTGGATTCCTGCTTCCCAGATCTTAACTGCTAATGGAAAAGCTAGGAACTATATATTCAGCCTGGATACCTTTGTATTGACACAGCCTTTCAGTGCTTTACTTGCGCAGATCTGGTATTGTTGCTACCTGAAGTGGCGGAAATGTCCAGGTGGCTTTGCGGAACTAGTGTTTTTTTTTTTTCCTTGTAGGTACCTTTTATAAACTTTGCTGTGTTTTTTTGATGTGTACTGCAGAGGGTAACCGCAACAGAAGCTCTCTGAGTGAGAATGATTTCTGAGTATGAGGCAGGTATTCACAATTAATTGTAAGAATGTCAAGTACCAGAAGATGTCATTTAATTTTGTCCCTTTACAGAGCACTTCTGCCAGGGCCTGTAACTGTCAGATATAATCAACCTAATAAGCTTGTGCTGCAGAAGCCAGCATTTCAATATATTCATCTGTTGGGCTAATAGACGTGTTTGTAGGACCAGTAGATTCTCTTACACTTTGTATTAGTCATTTGCCACCTGACAGACATTTAATTGTCTTTTTCTTAGTAACTTGCCGTCACCTTTCACCTTTCACTTTCACAGCTGCATATGCATGGCAATACTGTTTAAAGCTTTTTCTGTAGACTGCACTTGTGTGTCAGAAAGGTAGTGGAACTTGGAGTGGGTATAGACTGACCCTTCATCCGCAAGTTGCAGATCACTCTCTCTGCTTCCATTCACTGTTCTGTCCGATTGTGTCCATTTTAGTGCCTACTTAAAAGGGTGACTTCAATCTGCGTACAGTACTGACATTTACCTGGTACCCTAGTGATGTCTATGCCTGCAACTGCCTGCAGGCTTTTTTGTTTGTATTATTTTATCCCCTAAAAATGGAACACTCTTTTCACTTGTTTATTTATGATTAGTGAATGCTATGATAACTTTACCCTCCCTTGCTTTCCAGCTTCTGTTGACACACACAGTATACTGTAATGCCTGGCCTGTGGTTGGGTTTACAGTGGGCCTGTGTGCCCGATGCTGTCTCATGCAAAAAGAACTACTGATAAGTTGTTGGTGTAAAGGCCAACTCCTGCCTTTTGTACTAAGCAAACGTCTAAATTTGGTTTGCCTGCAGTGAAGTAGAACATATCTTAAAATAGTAATGTCTGCTCAATGTTTTGTACAGTAGATAAATGGGCCTGCATGTGATTTTAATTATATATTATTTTTTTTAATAAAAAGAACATATTACAATGCTGATAATAAATAAAGGGAATGTGGCTTAATTATAATGGAGTTTCATGTTTGAACTGAAACATCTTTAGGCACAGTAGTGTGAGTTCGGAGTGAAATAAAAAGTTAAATGAAAGTGAGACTCCAGACGGTGGTGCTTTTTGGTGCCCGATTGCTGTCAAACCATGAGTTGGCAGGGGAAGGTAACTTAGCTACCACTGCTTTGTAGTACACAACTGAAATCAAATAAAAATCAAGATGAACAGATTTAAGATGCTAGCTATATATTTAGAAGCACACACACTGACACGCACTCACACACTCTCTCTCACTGACACGCACTCACACACTCTCTCTCACTGACACGCACTCACACACTCTCTCTCACTGACACGCACTCACACACTCTCTCTCACTGACACGTACTCACACACTCTCTCTCACTGACACGCACTCACACACACACACACACACACACACACACACACACACTCTCTCTCTCTCTCTCACACACACACTGCATTACGTGTATAAAATTTGTGTCTGAGCAAATGTTTGAGTAGAAGCATGTTTCTGAGAATGGTGGTGCTGTTCGACATCCGACTGTTGCCGAACCATGAGTTGATGAGGGAAGATAACCCAGCTAATACTTATGAAATCAAATAAAAATCAAGATTAACAGACTTAAGATGCTAGCTATATACTTAAAAGCACACACTGTGCATTATATAAAATTTAGTATATAAAATTTGTGATGGAGAAAACATTTAAAAATTGCAGTACTATCTTTGAATAGAACCATGTTTCTGAACACTGAATCTATAAAGCTATGAGGTGAATGTGGCCAATAGCTGACGGCATATCACTCTGTATAGATGTCCAGATGTGCTCACTGGGGGAGAAAGGGCACGCTATAGTAATTGCAGTTGTTGAATTCAGAAGTTTCACTTTATGGCGTGTGGACATCACCCACATTATTTTTTCATGGTCTGAAATAGCATATTATTGTTTTCCTATGCAAGACTGCTGTCTTGCTCTCTTTTTTTTTTCTCCTTGTAGAATACGGATATACAAATCACATGTAATCTGAAACCTAATACAACAATGGCAGAAGAATATTGACTACCAGTTTCTCTGGATTTGGATAGCCATGACAAAACTGTTAAGTGCCAGTGACAGATAAAGTGACTGATCAAAGTAATGGAAGAGCAGAGTTGTGGGTGTCTATCCACTCTTTATCTAAGTTTATCCCATATTCTGTGGTACAAGACCCTGACTATAGTGCCTCACTGGCTTGTTTTCAACATTTTGTACCTTAAATGCATGCCAGAAAACGTTCTGCATGTTTGATAGTCCTTGTGACCTCTTTCAGTGAGTGCAGTTCAATGGAACTCTGTCTTTTAACAATAACTACCTCTGTATCACCTTTGGCCTTCTTTGGTATGACCCTGGTGCTACCTGAGAAGGGCTGGCATCATGGTAGTTTTGTTCATTGTACCTAGTGGTGAATGGGCACACAATATGAGGTCTCGGACACAAGAATTGAGTTGCAGCAGATGTCACGCTCTGAGTTCTAGTTCCCATGCAGTAGGAGCCGTGAATTCTGCTTGGTACAGCACAGAGGAGCAAAGTATAGTTCATAGAAGTTGCTTTGGGACTGTGTTTTTACAGTACCTTAAGAACGGTCAAAGACAGAAATCTGAAAAAGAAGCTGTTGTAAAAAGTAATTTTAGTGAGGCATTTTTCAATGCCTTAGTTCATAATGTATGTGTGTGTGTGTGTGTGTGTGTGTGTGTGTGTGTGTGTGTGTGTGTGTGTGTGTGTGTGTGTGTGTATATATATATATATGATACCAAAAGTCGACTCTATCATGGGAGCTAGCTGTTCATATTACTAACTTCAAGTTTTCAAAATTAAAATACCATGTCTTAATCTCTATATGCCTGCTAATTAAACTGTGTATAACAAAACCCGGCTCAACTACACTAAACATTCTTGGCTTGGGTTCAGAAATATGGCAATCAAATATATTACGTCGCAAAAACTTATCAGAAATACAAAGAAAGAAGCAAACATATTTCCAGAAATTATGGAAGACAATATTTCAACATATTTTAGATGACTAGTATAAGACCAGAATCCCTACTCCTTTGTTACTTTACCTGTACATGATGAGGTCTGTATATCCTTTACATTGGTATACTCCCATAGCATATGGTCTACAAGTAATCAGTCTTTTGTAACTCACAATATTATTATTGCATTTAAAGCTGCTTTGATTTTCCTGTTCCCTTAGTTTGGTAGCACTGTTTGTAAATATTGTAATTAGTTCCTTTTTGCAAGTTAATCGTGTATTTGAAGTTGTACTTGGACTATGGTGGCTATTTTTTTTCTCTGCTGCATTAATTTGTCTGATTGTAACTTGTCTGTTCCTGTTTAAAATAATAAAACTTTTATTCGAAAAAAAAAATAAACAAACAGCAGTAGCCTTAGTTTCTGAGTACTGTAGTGAATTTGTTTTTCAGCATGTGCTGTAAATGTCTTTCTTGCCTTGTTGGTCCTGGGAGTGAAAATTTTGAGCCTGGGAATTTATTCATGTTAAACTGGTCTTTTGTGAAACTGAAACACCCAAAACAGCCTTTGAAATTACAGAGTTGTGTTAGTGAAAGTGGTGTGGCATTTCATATGCAAGGTTACTTTTCCTTCCCCTTGTCCTAGTCAGTTTTTAATTTACCTTGAAGAATGAGGAGTTATTCTGCTGGTCAGCATCCTTCTGCCTGAGGACTACTTGAGCTGTGTACCACCATCCTTTGTCAACTTGCCATCTGCCTTGTATTTATTTATTTATCTCTGCTTTGTACTTCGTGTTAGCTTGACCTATTATCACAGTCCCACTGCAGCATACATACCCTGGTAGCCCTGTCAGAATGTTTTGTAGACTGCACCAGTGACCAGTCAGTCATTCTCTGGTCATTGGTTAGGATGACTTTAGCTTTCCCTTCCCAATAACTTAAAATTTCATTTGTGTAAATGAGTGAATAATCTGTCTTGTTGAATGGGATAGTGATTAAGTTAATCACTTAAGATAAGTTTTGCCTGTGTTATATGTTTGTCTCCAAGCACATGATATCACAGTATGTTTAGGGTCTGCTTAGTGAGGGATCCCCTCACAAGCAGATGCACTTAAATAAAAAAAAGCAGGAAACATGCTGTTATGTTTTTTTCCACTTAGGAAGTCCTTATCAGAGCAGTGTGGCTGAACAGCTGTTTCCTGAAAATTACAGTGATAGCCACATACCTTGTGAAGGAGTGTGACTGTGTTACGATATGCTATGTAAGTCTCACTGATATCAAAAGAGAGGATACTTCAGGCATGTGATAGCTGTAGAACTGGGAGGGGAAGGATATACTGGGCGGGCCACGTTTTATCTGCTAACCATTTGTAAAGGACCTACACAGAGTAATGTAGATACTTTGAATTCAATAGGAAGCAAGAAACATACAACTTGAAACTAGATTAATGGCTTTTGTCCCTCTTGGTAAAATATTAAAACTCTTGTATACTACCCTTGCATCAGTACGAACATAATATGAATGCATGCATACCAATGGGGATGAGTTTCATCAGACACCCTTTTTCCTGATCATTTAGTTTACAGAACTTTGTATTCAGAATTTAATGCTGATACAAGAAAATGTGAATGTTGTAATCCCAGCTCCTTCTGTGCAAAACAGAAGCAGAGTTTTCCCAAGCATATAATTTTTGTAATTGGTGATAAATAATAAAACTTCAAGTTGTAGTGCTCCCATTTCAGTGAAAATCCAGCCTGCATTGTATTTATTGTGATACGGGTGTTAGGGCCAGACTTCGAAATTCTGGTTTCCTGCAGTACTGCAAATAAAGTGGAATCTGATGCTATCCATATCATTATTCATCACAGATGGGTCTTTGATCCGACCTCGGATCCAAGCCAGCAACTGGTGGACAGATCCAGAGCTCAGGCACCTCCCCTTCCAATAATCCCCTGCTGACCTGTAACCCTCAGATCTCATTTGCCACTGAAAGCATCGGATGTGATCCAGGCTTGTGCTTCCTCGTGTGTTAGATAAGTAGCTTTTTTCCTTCCTTTTCTGAGTTGGTGAAAGGGTTTCTTTTCCTCCTATCTTAGTTTCATCTCCCCTCAAATAGCTAATTTGTTTCTGTAGGGCATCCTTTTCTCTCCCTTTAGCTTTGGGTCCCCCCCCCTTATTCTTTCTTTAAAAAAATGTTCTATGTCCTTTTTTTCCCTTTTGTGTGTATGTAAAGATGCCTGAAAAACTTTCGGGCTTTAAAGGACGCTCTTCATGCGGTCGAAAGATGCCTTATTCTGATTCGCACGAGGAGTGTGTTTACTGTCTAGGAGAGCCACACCTGGAGGTTGAATGTGATTACTGTCTAGGAGAGCCACACCTGGAGGTTGAATGTGATATCTGTGTCGCATTCAACTCCAGGACTGTCATGGAACATAGGAACAAGCTGTTGCTGAAGGGGTTAGCTAAGGGTGGTCCATTGGCATTGGACTCTCCTCTGAAGTTACTCAGAACAGTCGGATGGGACCCTCCCCTTCCAAGGGGTCTTCTTCAAAAAAGCTGATCTGAGTCTAGCCTCCCTGGCTTCTGATCCGGGCTCTTCCACTCTGAGAGCCTTGGACAAACTCTCTGATCCTAGGCCTTTTGATCCGACTTGGCGCAAACATTCTCCAGATCTGATTCACTTGTCTGATCCATCTGGTATGCCAGATAAAGCATCAGATCCTACTAGGGTTTCTGATCTGATCTGATAGTAATTGAAAGTACCCCCTCCAGGTCCACTATTTTGGTTGTGATGCATCTGAGTCGGTCCCCCTGTAGAGCTTTGGCAGGTTCTCCAGCAAAGACTGGGCATTCTTCCATGTCTTCTAGAAGTTTACTATCCACAGATCTGGGTAGGATGATGTTTCCTCAAGGCCCAAATTGAGTTTGGTATGTTGCCATCCCCACCTCAGTTGCCTAGGGGACCTTCTTCATCCACGGGACCTCACTCTCCTTTTCTGATCCAATTGGGTTTGGAATGCCAGGACCAGAGCATTCCTTGTGATAGGCTGATGGTGTCTGGCATCCCTCCCTTCCCAACACAGTCAGGGTCCCAGGTGGGCTGTGTACTGCTGCCCTTGGAACATGCTGCGCCTCTCTGCTGTCTAGCCTGAAATTTTCAGACTGTTTCCCTCCCTTGGAGGCTTAAGCACTGGATAGCTCAGGGCCGATATTGTCTGGGAGGCTTCGGTGTTGCATCTACATCCCTCCTCCCTTGCCAGGTGGCTGCTCCTGTGGAAAAAGGAGAATAGAGCCTCATCCAGTCTGTCAGCCTTCTAGAGAGTCCCTCACCGAGGACACAGATTTTGAGGAGGGAGACAGGTCCCCCAGGTTTCCACCTGAGGAAGTGTCCTTTGGGAACATCCTTGAAATTCTCAAGCAAAGAGGCGGTTGGTCTTCCCCTACCCCATCTTTGGAGGAATCACTGTTCCTGAAGACCTTCGGGATGGGCCCACCTGCTGACAAGCTTGTGGATCTCAACGCCAGCAGGCCTTGGAAGGAGCTGAACAAAGTGGAAACGGTACCCAAAAAGGTAATAAATTCCTCGGTACCCCCCCCAAAGATGAGGCTTTTTGGAGTAAGACCGTCCCTGTTGATACCATTGTAGTGGCTGACTCTACTAAGAAGGACTAGCAGAGCAGAGCTCCTCTGTCCATCACCTGAATTACAGTCTCTGGGGGGATTGACCATTTTGGAAAGCGTGTGTTTGCCTCCTCTATATTCAGATTGAGGGCTGCCAGCTACATGGCACATTTTACCCAGCTTCAGAGCGATTTGGTTATCAAAACTCACTTCTTCCCTTACAGAGTTGCTGCCATCGGATAGTCTTAAGCTGGTCTCTCCTAAGTTGTCCACTCTGACTTCCCTAGGTAATACTTCGATGAGGTTGATCCCCAATGGGGTGGAGGCTACCTCTCAAGCAGCTGGCACAGGAATTGCCATTAGAAGGCACACCTGCTTTCACCTTTGCATGTTTGCTTAACCCTTTAAGGTGTGTTTTACCAACTGTTCCTTTGATGGTAAGACCTTGTTTGGATCTTCCGTCGAGGAAACATTGACCCACAATGAGCAGGAGGGGTTGGACTCTTTCTGCAGTGGGAATCAAGTTTTCTACTCCCCAGCGATCTTTTTCTGAGACTCAGAGAGGTAGTAAGAAACTTTGGTTCCACAGGGCCCAGTCCTCCTCCTGGGATGCTCCCTTAGAATCCTTTTCCACAAGCCAGGACAGGGGATTCAATGGTAGATGCCCCTCCAGAGGCAGAGGGGGGTCCGCAGAATGAGGGCTCCCAGCAACCCTTCTCAGATAAGCCCTTTCAGCACTCCTGAACCACTGCCAAACTGTCCTGTTCTGGAAGCAGTCTGGGATGATTCTCCCTTCCTCCACTAGCCTGGACAAATATCTCCTCAGATCAGTGGGTGTTGAAGATTATTTCCATAGGTTACTTCATTCCCTTTTTTCAGTCCCCCCCCCCCTCCCTGGTTTCAAAATCTCTCCTGGATGTTCCACCCCACCAAAAGGAGTTTGCCCATCTGGAGGTTCAAGACCTTCTTCTAAAAAGCCATCCAAGAGGACCCAACAGGACAACGAGGGTCTGGCACTTAATCTCACTTTTTTTTGGTGCCAAAAATAACTGCGACCTGCATCCAATTTTGGACCTCAGTGAACTGCATTTGTCAGTCCTGAAGTCTAAGTTCCGGATAGTCACTGATCAGTTCATTCTGCCTCAGTTGCGCAAGGGCGATTGGATGTGCTTAGTGGATCTCAGTGACACATACTGTCATATTAAGATCAACAGGCACTCCAGGAGACACCTGCACTTTTGGTTAGGGGCCAATCACTATCAGTTCTGAGCCCTACCCTTTGGACTCACCACAGCCCCCCCCCCCATGTTTTTACCAAATGTATGGCAGTGGTGGCAGATCATCTTGGGCTGCAAGGCTTCCAGGTCTTTCCATACCTGGATGATTGGCTCCTCCATGGCCCCCACGGGGCATCAGCTGTCAATGCCCACCAATTATACCCTCAACCTCTTTCAGGATCTTGGCATCACTGTCATTCTGCCCAAATCCAATCTCTTTCTCTATGCCAGAACTTGGAGGTTATCTGGGTTCAACTAGACACGGTGTTGGAGACTGCAGCACTACCCCTACATGGAGTTCAACTTTTTCAGCATCAGGTCTCTCACTTGCTGGTTCTTGCATATACACCAACCCACCTAATTCTGCAAGCGTTATGCTTGATGGCAACTGCCATCCAGTTAGTTCCACTAGCCAGGTATCACATGCGGGTCCTGCAGAGGACCCTGACTAAGTGGTATGCTCAGGTTCATCCCCATGTCCATGCCTGTCAGGATGACCCATGTGCAGAAATCACCTTGCTTGGTGGCTTCAGTCTCAGGATCTAATTCTTGGCAGACCCTTTTGTCTTCCCCCACCCAAGACCATAGTGATCAAGGATGCCTCCCTGTTGGGGTGGGTGGCATTCTTGGGGAAGAACAGTTCAAGGCATGTGGTCCTCCCACAGACACCAAATTTCACATAAACGGTATGGAGATGAGAGCAGTTTTTCTAATGTTGCAAGCCTTTCAGGAGTGTCTCCCTCTCTGGACTATAGCAGTTCCAACAGACAACATGGTGGTTGTCTGGGAAGATCAGTAAGCAAGGGGGAATACAGTCTTGTCCCCTCTGCAGAGAGGCCAAGAGAGTGTGGGAATGGGCGATGTCTTCCAGGCACTTTCTTCTTGCAACTCGCATTCTCAGCAGTTCCAATGTGCTGGCCAGCAAGCTCAGCAGGTCGATCTTGAGTTCTCAAGAGTGGCCCCTGAATCGGTCAGTGGCATATTCGACCATTGGGGACAAACATGCTGCGATCTCATCAATCAGTGGCATATTCGACGATTGGGGTCAAACATGCTGCAATCTCTTTGCCTCCCCAGTCAACCACAAATGCAGCAACTATTTTGCCCTGATCCCCCCCTGACGGGGAAGTTACCCAGGGATGCTCTGGTTCATGATTAGTCATTGGGACTCCTCTATGCTTACCCCCCTACTCCCATAATTCCCAATGTCTTGCAGAAAGCTTGCAGCCTAAACACTCCGCTCATCCTCATTGCCCCCTTTTGGCCCCATCAGGAGTGGCTATTCTGAAATATCCTCCCTGGATATTGGTTCCCATTCTGGATCTCATTTTCTATCCGTGGGGGCTTCCCTTTCCCAACCTCCCAGACTCTTCATCTAACTGCTTGGTTCCTCCAGTTCCAGTAATCCTTTCACAGTCCAGGCTCCCTTCTCTGGTGAGAAATACCTTGGCATCTCAGAAGCCACCTGCTAAGAAGGTATATTCCAGTAAATGGAAAAGATTTTCTGTTTGGGCCAGACAATGTAATTTGGATCCCTTTTCAGCTCCCATTCCTGATATTTTACTGTTCTTTGTTTCTCTCTTTTTCAGGAAGGTGCTAGTTTCTCCATGATTAAACTCCAGTTGGTGGCCATCTCTAATTTCCATTTGAGGGTCCCACCTTTTCTTCTAAACTATACAAAGCCTTTCTCAAAGGAGTCTTTCTTCTTAGACCTACTATCAAAGATCCTTCCCTACCGTGGGATATAACTCTGGTGTTGCAGTCTTTGACACAAAATCCCTTTGAACCGGCTGCATCTTGTGATCTTAAGTTTCTGTTTTGGAAGACTGCCTTCTTGGTGGTTATTTCTTCTGCCAATAGTGTTTCCAAGTTGCAGGCTTTCAGCATTAAGCCCCGTTTTATGGCCTTCCACAAGGATAGGGTATCCCTCAGGACAAATCAAGGTGGCTTTGGAAGCTAACCTCAACCAATCTATCCAGCTACCGTTTTTCTTCCCAAATCATTCTAATAAGGGGGGATATACTTTACATTGCTTAGATGTCCATAGGCAGCTACATTTTTTATCTTAAGAGGACTGAAGAGTTTCATAAGTTGGACCAGCTTTTCGTGGCCTTTTCTCAGGCCAGAAAAGCCTGGCAGTTTCTAAGATAACTATTTCCAGATGGATTGCTAGCTGTATTTCCTACATTTATGATAGCAGGCATATCCAGATCAGTTAAGGCCCACTCTTCTAGGTCTGTGGCTACGTCTTCGGCCTTCTTGACTAAACTTTATATGAATGAGATTTGTGCTGCTGCTACTTGGTCTAATCCCCACACCTTTGTTTCACACTATAAGTTGGATTTAGTGTCTAGGAACAGGGCTTCCTTTGGTTCCTCTGTGCTCTGGCATGTCCTTCCTTGAGACCTCTCAGGGTTGTGGATAGCTGGGGACTCTGACCCAGCCATGATCAATAGTGACATGGATAGCATCAGATAAAGAGTTATGTACTGACCATAACTTGGAATCTCTGCTATCCAGTGTCCTTATTCAACACCTTCCTGCCCCCTCCTCCTCCCTTCCCTCTGGGATCCTGGTAGAATTGGAGGGATATTTCTTTTTGGGGATAGTCTGTTAGGCAGGTGGTGCTGCAAACTCGATCTGAGGGTTACAGGTCAGCAAGGGATTATGGGAAGTGGAGGAGAATGAGCTCTGGCTCTGTCCATCAGTTGCTGGCTCAGATCCCAAGACCCATCCATGATGAATGACACTGGATAGCACAGATTGCAAGTTATGGTAAGTACGCAACTCTTTTTTTTTTTTTTTTTTAGTTAGTGTGACAGGAGTTATTGCATAAATTCATTAGCAGTGGTGTATCATTTCAAGAGTTACAAGATGTGATTTTTTTTATTTATTTATTTTTTTATTAATTTTATTTTTGGCCCCAGGTGACACAAAAAACGTCATACCTACCGGGGCGGCTTCCCAATGACTTGTAGATGTGGACTTGCCTCTCCCACCACCATCAAAATAGGGATGCCTCCATTTAGGACCCTGTACCGCCAAGTTTGTATAGGTTGCGTAACTGCAAGGTAGCCCTACTGTGTTGTCATTTTTAGCAGTTTTACTGGCGCTTATTTTGTTGTGTATTCTAAATTCCCTCCCCTTTGCAGCTGATGTGTGCCACTGTAGCAAGGCCTACATTACAAGCCTTATGTTGTATGCATGTCCCTTATGGGTGCACTGCAGCCTGGCAAGCTAAGCATATTCTTTAGTCTTGTGCCCGCTGTTACTTCTTGTCTCTACTATCTTCCAAAATCAAATATAGGTCCGCTGGGTTCCTGTCACTGTGCTTTACCCCTCTGCGTCATAGTGGTGACGGTCACTGGTGATACGTTTCCCTTTTTTATGCAGGTACTTGTGATTAATACAGGCATAGCCGGCCTTAGGCATAAACCAACTAGGCAGCTGCCTAGGGCGCCGCTCAAGCAGGGGCACTTTTCCAGTAAACTGGATGGTGTAAAAAAAAAAACATGATGGAGGCATCAGGCAGTGTGGGGGGCACTGTGGAGCCCTTTTGCCTAGGGCACCACTTGATCTAAGGCCGACCCTGAATACAGGCCTGTTGTTGTGGCCATACTGGAGCAAACCAGATCCATATGTCGAGTGTATTGTAAGGGAAATTAGGATCCAGTTTGGCACTGTAGAAACTGATAAAGAAATTGTGTGGCGTAAAATAAGAGCCTGAATTGTTTAAGAGTTGATATAAGACTAGCTGCTAAAATTGATCTTTCAAACTGTAGTGGTGCCTTTCCTTTTAAAGAACCTGAAAACAGATTTCTGGTGCTGGGGAGAGAAAAAAAAAACTTGTGATACTGCATAGCTAGGCTTTATGGCTATATTCTGTTATACCTGGGCCATTGTCCAAGTTTACTTGTCCAGTGCCTACCCAGTTACTAAATGTTTGTTTTTTTTTTTTTGTAGAGTTCAAACCTGTATCGATTCATGTGGTTCCCATTGCACTGTAAAGTCATTTTACAAAAAAAAAGTACATAAATTTGTCATTCATGAACGCTCTTTTAAAAATATTTTAGTTTAGTTCTAATATTAAAACTTCGCCCTGCGCTTTTGATGTAAAGGCAATAAGTTCTAAGGAGTGGTATCTGTTATTTATATTGTTTTGTTTTGTACTTGTATTTTGTTTTGTAATCAAGGGTGGTCATCTAACAGAACAAAGTTGTTTTAACTTTCTCTAAAACAAACCTCTCTTTTAACTTCTAAAATTCCTTTTAAGCATTTTTGTTATGATTTTGCTTATCTTGTAGTGGATGGTGGTGTCACCTCACAGCAAGACGTTTGACTCCTTTCTCAGCAGTGGTGCCTTCAGTGTGGGTCTGCATGGCTACCCTGTGTTCACTTGGATTTTCTCTAGATGCGTTAGTTTCCGCCCACATGCCAAAGACAATGCAGTAGGTGGATCAGAGAATCTAAATTGATCATAAATGTGAGCATGCGTGTGGTGCAGAAAAAAAAATCTGCAACAGGGCTAACAGCACAGTAGTCTGAACATTGACTAAAGGTGATTTGGTCACCATGGATGTGACTCCCCAACCCCATGTACAGATGGGGGTACAAAATGTGGTTGATGCAAAGTTTGCTAATCTTAAAAGTCTGCCTTGCACTTAATGATTTAAAAAAACAGAGCATGGGACACGCACTATTAATCTCTTTGAGATGGTATGTTTTTATGTATCGTTTGCATTGCATTGTAATCAGTAGAGGCATTAGTCTAACAGTATTGTCATTAATTGAGCAATGATACTGATTAATTACAAAATTAAACCTAATGCAAATAATGAGAGACATAAAACACAATCTCTTGCATTTCCCATTCTGACAGTAAGTGCCATGTGTTGACATAAAAATAAAAAATGCAAATCACCTTAATAAAATGCATGGGTGAGAGTTGGGGCCCTGGTTCATCCTTGTTCTTGGATTCAGACAGAAAAGATGCAGAGTAGTTTGTCCTTTGTTTTTATGGTCTGTTTAGTGCAGAAGCAGCATCTAAGGTTGTACAAAATTTGCGTTTGAGGCTTTGTATGTCGTTGAAGGATTTCAACACCTATATAAAGGACATCAGTACATAAATGCATAGGAGAGGAAAAAAATGTCTGATAAGAAACACAGAAGTAGCTATGTGCAGGAGCGGGTAACATTTCAGATAGGAAAGCACACATGACTTTGAGAACAGAATGCAGAGTTGAAGGTCTCCTAGTTAAAGGGAGGTAAGGATTCCTTATATTAGTGACATTGCAGTGAACAGGTTTCTTCCTTAAGAGGTAGTAGCATTAATAGTAAAAGAATCAACAGCAATGGGAAAAATACAGTGGAATAGCAGATGCTTTCTGGAGATACTGTCTGGGTCAGTGCAAGT
The DNA here is from genome assembly GCF_019279795.1 of Protopterus annectens. NCBI lineage: Eukaryota > Metazoa > Chordata > Ceratodontiformes > Protopteridae > Protopterus > Protopterus annectens. Next base: position 951,815,925 of record NC_056727.1, read on the forward strand.
GTTCCACTTCCTTTGACAAAAAGGTGCAGCCTGCAGACCTTCGTTTAGGCTACACCTAGAATACTGTGTGCAGGTTCTTGGCTAACCTCTGTAAAGTGGTTGAAATACGTAGTTTTATTTATCCTGTATCAGAGCAGAAAGGATAACCCAAACCTCACACATCTAGAAGAATAAGACATTCACAGTGTCCTGGTCTGCACTGCTTTGTGACTGGTTACAAGAGGGTGCCAGGAGATGTAGTGATAGAAGAATGGGGTTGCAGGCAGCATGAAGAAGTCCATCTATCGTTGAAGCTGTACTGGAAAAATGGGTCTATATTATTACAGCGAAAGTTTAGCTTGTTGAACACCGAAATGTCGACAGCTAAACAGCGCAAGATTAAAACCGTGAACACACATTTTTTCATAGGGAAAAAATTCTCTTGGTCGTTATCGGGAGTTTGCCCCTTTTACCCAATGTGGAGCAATCTCTGCATTGGTATATTTAGTTTGGGGGGGGGGGGTGGCGAATCCCTGCACTTAGTTAGGGTTTCAAATTTGTGTTCATGTCCGGCCAAGCAAAGATTTACCCTATGAAAAACTTCGATGAAGTGGCCTTTTGCTGTTTTAAGATTTCACTGTTTAGCTGTCGACATTTGGGTGTTCGAGAAGCTAAGCAGGTGATTTTATAATATAGACCCGGAAAAGTGACAGTGCTTCCACTGGTGTCCCAGGACCATGAGATTAGGTTTTCCAAGTTTGTGTTCTACCCATATCTCTCGACTTTCCAGGTTTTTGCAGAATGTCCAGATTGTTGACAAATATTTTTGGTCCTTTCCATGTAAAATTTGGAGCTTTCTGGCAAATCATTAAGGACTGAAGTCACTAAATAATAAGATATTTGAGTTTTGGAGATTGTATCTTTCAATAAATGCACACAAATGCAAAGCCTGTTATTCTAGCAACTTTCCAAGTTTGTAAGAACAATAATTTAAAATCTGTCACCGAGTTTTGGGTCTTTGTGCTGCCATTTTCATGGATTTGTTCAGATTTCTTCTGTTTTAAGCGTATGGTTCTACCTGTATGCTGTTCTCTGTGAAGAATTTGATGCAAAGCCCTGGTAAAATAAAAAATGCTTTAGAATTTTCAAATAGTATTGTATAGCACTAGGGAATAAAAGACGGTTTGCATAACTTGTAGGTGCAGTACATTTGTTTAAATCTGTAGCAGATCAACTTGTCTTAAGTAAAGAGTATGACTTGTTCTTTCCACCTCCTCTGTATTTAGCTTTAGAAACAATAAAGGGAGTATGTATTCCGGGTACTGCTGTAGGCTTTGTCTTTATTGGTAAGGCAATTGGTCTGCAGTGCAGGCCTTATTGTTGGAGAGAGGTTCAAGATGCAATAAGTACTTTTGACCAAAGAAATTTTGAGTAGCTTTACACTGCCAGAAGAACATTGGATGCGTGTGTCTTGAGGCTGCAGTGACAATTCTATGCAGTATAGCTAAGGCCTTGCATGCCCACGTTGGTTCCCTTAGGCTAGTTTGAGTTTAGTCTAAGGAGCATAATATAACAGAAGAGGCTTGGTTTGTTTATCCCTCTCCTGAAAAGGACTGAAACTGCATTTACATTCATGCTTTTAAAATTCTGTCATTTGTTGAGTCTTTGTGTTAGTTCTGAAGGGTGTGTAAGCTAGCAGGTAGGTGTTGGCCATGGGGTATGTGAAGGCTTGTGACGACATTTTGTTTTCATGCTGATCTTTTAGCATACATGCATTGTCTCTCTTGCAAATTGACATTGTTTATATTGGCTATTGTTTGGGGAAGGGGGTTAAATTTGAAGAGCACGAACTATTCTGAAGCATGATTTTGAAATTGCTTATCATTAATAACATTTTGTCTGTGTATGCTTCATTGTCTCATCTAGGAGACTGCAGATGATGAAGTCTTTTGAGATTGCAAATACATCACTCCATATTAATATAATTTATCTTTGTCCTTGAACTCAGTACTGCTGCTTGGAAGGGACCAAATCTGGTAGGTGAACAGTGAATAGTTCCTGAAATGTTAACTAATGTTTAAGGAGGTATAGAAAATAAGCACAGTGATGAGCTTTCTGTGCTCACCTGATGTGTGTACATCTGTAGATGTTCATCGTGTTTCACTGTTGCAGTCCTAACTAATGGGTTATCCGGGTCCCAGTAGCCCTCGATTGGCCAGAATGCCAAAGGTAAGTAAATATGACTTCGGCTGTCGTCGGTTGTAAAGGACGTCCAATACAAAAGGAGGCAGCTGACGTCACGTCCTCTGTCTTCCTTACCACGGAGCCCGAAGCAGAAGCTTTTCTTGCATGAGTGCTGGTTGGCAGTTTACCTTTTTTGGTTTCCATATACAAAGTTGAAGTCAACTACAGCTAAGTACCCCATTGGGGATCCTCTCTTCTTACCTTAACGAATGTCAGAAAAGGTTAATAACTGTCTTACCTGTGGAAAGCAGATTCCCAATAGAGATTTTCATTCCTATTGCATTATTTGTTTAGGCCTTGACCACGACGTTCCTAATTGTGATCTCTGTGCCTCCTTTAATCCACGTACTATTTGTCGTCGAGCTAAGCTTTTACCAAAACATTTTGGAGTTTGGCCTAAGTTTGTCAGACTGGCGTCCGCTAGTCTTCAGGCTTTGGATATCCCCAAGAAACATAAGGATAAGGACTGCGACAGGCTTCTGAAGGTTAAGTCCTTGGATGATGTTAAGATGGTCTTCAGTCATGTGGTAGCCAGTGAGGCGTCTTTGCAGCCCCTGCAGTCAGCTGATTTTCAACCGCAGGCCTCGGTTGAGACCATTTCAGAGTCCCCCAGGCCTCCGGCCTCCATTTTGTCTTCTAACCTTTTGCCTGTCGCCTCTTCAGCTGGAGCCGGAGCCACTAAGCTGACTCCGGTGTCCGAGGCCTCTGTTCCATTCAGACAGCAAGCTCATACCGACACCTTCTACTGCAACTTCGGTGGTTGCCAGGCCTTTCGAGTCCTTCAGACTTGCAGGTAAATCTTCCAGTCATATGCCTGTGAAAAAGCAGGCTACAGTTTCTTCTCATTCCCCTTAATCCCAAATGGTTAAAATGGCTAATGACCTTTTGACTCTTACTAGGGGTTCACAGTCTCCTCCTCCTCCTAAAAGGAGTAGGGATGTTTCTACTGAGGCTTTGTCTTTGTCTGGTTCTGATTCCTCTAGCATTTCTGCTGATGAAGAGGAATTTTCTCAGGTTTTTTTCTCCTTTTGAGGATTCAGATGCAGAGGAGCCCTTCCATCTGCTTCTCCCCCAGAGGATTTCTCTTTTGGTGATACTTTGAATACTCTCAGGGAGCATTTTAAATGGAGAAAGTCAAGATTATCCCCTATCTAAGAAAAGGATTCGGGAGTTTTTGGATTTACCTCAGCATAAGCCTCTGGCTATTCCCCCAGTGTTGGAAGTGGTTGATGTTGTTTTTCTGGAAAATTCCTTGACTCCAAATTCAGTTCCTCCTGCTCCCAGGAAACCTGACTGGTACTATAAAGTCCCTGATTCTCATCTGTTTCTTTTCAGAAATCCGTTGGCTGATCCAGAGGTTATTTCTCAAGACCCTAAAGGAATTAAGGCCACTGTTACCAAAAATCCTGTTCCCTCTGATAGGGAATGTAGATAGGTGGAGTAAAAAAGTTTATACCTCTGCTACTCCTGCTATTAGGTCTACTAATTGTCTTTTTCACATGCTGAAGTACCAGCAGCACACCTTGGAGGCTATTAAGTCTAGGAGAGCAATTGTACCTCTTTTGGCGGAGAGTAAGAATATGCGGTATTTGCTGAATTCTGCCAGTCTTGTCAATAAACATTCTTTACATTGTGGTTTTGACATTCTAGAGGCCTCCTGCAGAGCTACAGCTACTGGATCTGTTCTCAGAAGGCATGCTTGGCTCAGGGAACAGCCCCTACCAGTGCCTGTCAAGGCTAAGCTTTTAGATGTACCTTTGCATAAGGACAGTCTTTTTGGCAGCAAAGCAGAGGAAGTGCTGAAGAAGTTGGAGGATAAGGCCAAGTCTATGCAAACTGTTAAGGATTTTCTGCAAGTTCAACCTCCTCACTTTAGCAGGAACTGCCCTTCTAAGAGTTGGACATTTCCTGATACCAGCAGACAATACCGTTCTAGGAGTACAGGTTACAAATCTTCTAGGGGGCAGGTGGCTACCCCTCAAAGGTCTAAGTGTTGTCAGGCTTCCACTTCCAAGGCAGGAAGTTCTAAGCCTGCATCTATATCTAAGCACTCTCAATGACTTTATCCAACTTCTGCCTGTTCTTGCCTGCCTGGAGAGTCCTTTTGGGGAAAGGTTGGCCCTTTTTGCAAAGGTCTGGGCCACTATCACGGGTGACAAATGGGTACTCAGAACTGTATCCCTAGGGCCCAAGGTTTCTTTCCACACCTTTCCAGTTCCCAAAGGATTCCCAGACGCTCCTCCAAACCAAAGGGCAGAAGTAGAAAAAACGGATTTTGTCTCTGTTTCATCTGGGAGCAATAGAATCAGTTCCGGTTCAGCAGGTAGGCCAGGGTATCGATTTCAGACTTTTCTTAGTTCCAAAAAAAAGAAGGCACCTGGCGTCCTATCCTAGATCTATCCATTCTGAACTCTTTTTTGGTAATTCCAAAGTTCAAAATGCTCACTCTGCATCAGTTGCTTCCAATATTAGAAAAGGATTCCTGGCTGGTAACCTTGGATCTCAAAGAAGCTCAACTGCACATCCCTATCAGGGAAGGTTGCAGGCAATACCTTTGTTTCAGGGTGGGCAAGCAACATTACCAGTTCTCTGCGCTGCCCTTTGGCTTATCTACTGCTCCCAGAGTTTTCACAAAGTGCCTGGCTCCAGTCATTGCTTTTTGCAGGCAGAAGAAAATTCAGATTTATCCATACTTGGACGACTGTGAAATTCAAGCAAATTCTCAGGAACAGCTGTTAAAGGATCTAGAATTTGTAAAGACTCTTCCCTGGATTACACTCTCAACGAGGAAAAATCAAAATTGGTGCTATCCAAGGAGAGAACATTCCTGGGAGCAAGTCTGAACACAGCCACCCATATATATCTCACCCAGGAGAAGCAGAAAACTCTTTCAGTTTACTTCAAGGACTTGGCAAGCCTGTCCCAGCTCCCTGCAAGGAAATACCTGCAAGCTCTGGGATACATGACCTCTTGCATTCTCATGATTCCATATGCAAGACTGCATATGAGGAAATTGCAATTGTTCCTAAAGAACATTTGGTTTCAGCACTCACAGGACCCTGGATATGATGATGCCTCTGCTTCCATCTCTGCAGACAGAGTTTTTCTATGGTGGGCAACAGCTGGTCTACAAAACACAGGCATGCCTTTTTGCCCACCTCCTGCCACTCAAGTTCTTACCACAGATGCATCAGACTATGCCTGGGGAGCTCACCTGAATGGCAGATGCATACAGGGACATTGGAACGCCCAACAAATGCACCTGCACATAAATCTAAGAGTTGATTGCAGTTCAGCAGGTCTTACTAGCTTTCAGGCATCTTCTTTCTCCAGGAACTCTGCTTATCAGAACAGACAACACCACAGTCGTGTGGTACATCAACAAGCAGGGAGGGATGCGTTCTTACCCCATGTGCAGGCAGAGCATGAATCTCTGGTCCATAGCAGCATCCCTGGGCCTGCATCTCCTAGAGCAGTTTCTTCCAGGAAGGCTCAATGTTTTGGCAGACCAGTTTAGCAGACAAAGCCTAGATCCTCATCAGTGGCAGCTGAACAAAGCAGTCTTTTACAACATAATTCAACATTGGGGCACACCTCATGTGGATCTGTTCTCCTCCCCAGACAACCATCTTCTAAGTCTTTTTTTTGTACCAGACAGCATCACAGCAGAGCCTGGAAAGTGGATGCTCTGTCCTTCCCTTGGATGCTGCTGTCAGTTTATGCCTTCCCTCTTCTTCCCAGAGTATTATTGAAGATCAGAGATGAACGACCATGGACTATTCTCATAGCTCCGGACTGGCCCAGACAGCACTGGTATCCAGTGCTTCGCAGTCTCTCTCAATTTCCTCCTTGGCATATTCCTCTGAAGCCAGATCTTTTGGTTCAGGAAGGGGGAAGCATTCTACAATCCTCATCTTTAGTCTCTCCATTTGACAGCATGGCTCATTGTATGACTCCATCCTTTTCTTCTTCTTCTTCCCTTTCTCAGCAGGTGGTTGGTGTGCTGAGAGAGGTCAGGAGGCCTAGCACTAGGAAGTCTTATGCTGGCAAATGGGAAAGATTCTCTCATTGTGCAGGCTAGAGGGGAATCTTCTTCTCAGCCTACCCATCCTTTGATACTGGAATACCTGGCTGATTTGCTTCAGGGTGGTGGTTCTTTTTCCTCTATCAAGATCCATGCTTCAGCCATTTCTGCTCATTGTTCTTTTGAGCAGCCCATTTTCTCTCATCCCCTAATGAAAATGTTTCTCAGAGGTGCTTGCAACTTAAAACCTCCCAGAAGGGCACCTACTCCAGCCTGGGATCTTAATTTTGTTCTGGAGAAACTCTCTCTTCCTCCTTTTGAGCCAGCTGCCACTGAGGATTTAAAGTTTCTCTCTTGGAAGACTGCCTTCCTCTTGGCTATAACTACAGCAAGGAGGGTTTCAATGCTGCAAGCTTTGGCTGTGGAGCCTTTTCTTATTTTCCATCCAGATAGGGTCTCTCTGAGAACCATCCCCTCATTTATGCCTAAGGTGGTTTCTAGCCTGACTCTTAAGCAGTCCATACACCTTGCTACCTTCTTTCCTAATCCTCGTAATAGAGGTGAAAGGATCCTAAATTCTCTTGATGTGCACAGACAGCGTAGGTTTTACCTGGACAGGACTAAATACCTTCGGAAATCAGCACAGTTATTGGTCAGTTTTGCCCCTAGATCCTAGGGCAGGGCTATTTCTAAGCAAGCCATTTCTAAATGGATTGCACATTACATTACTTTTTGTTGTTCCTTTCATGGCAAGGTCCCTCCTCAAGGGGTTAGGACCCACTCAGTTAGAGCAGCTTCCACTTCTGCAGCCTTTTAAGGGGTGTCCCTACTTAAGATGTTTTGGAGGCTGCCACATGGTCTTCTGTTCACACTTTCACAAAGCATTATAATTTGCCTTTGTTTTCCAGAGCCAGGGCAGGGTTTGCCACTGCTGTTCTGCAGGGCATTCTCTCCAGCCCTTGATTCTGTTGGTTTCTCCTCCATTTTCTCTGGGCTTTGGTAATCAACCCATTAGTTAGAACTGCAACAGTGAAACACGATGAACATAGTACAGTTGTGTGCACTTACCATAAATGTAGATGTGAGAGTGTATTCACTGTTGCAGTCCTGGTTTCCCTCCCTCCTCCCCCCTTTATTGGTCCTCTCCTATTCTCTTTTCCTAAGGTACAGGCTAAATGTGATATTATTTGCCAACTTTTGGTTTAAGCCTTGTTTCTGGGGGCTTCTGACTGTTATGGCAAGAAAGACTGAGGAAGTGACGTCGGCTGCCTCCTTTTGTATCTGACGTCCTGATGTCCTTTACAGCCAACGTCATGTTTACTTATCTTTGGTATTCTGGCCAATCGACGGCTACCGGGAGCCGGATAACCCATTAGTTAGGACTGCAACAGTGAATACACTCTAACATCTACATTTATGGTAAGTGTACACAACTGTATTTTATAGCCTTCACTTGAGCATGCCTTTATATCATTTGACTGCTCACATTCATTAAATGCAGAGCAGCTTTTGGTTTATTTAATGGAGCAGTAGCTTTTTCTTTAGTTAAAGCATAAATTATGATACTAGGGTGCCAGGTTGTCTCTGGGAAAAAAATTGGGAGAAGAACAACACACATTGCTTAGTGTTTATGGACTAAAGCCTGGGGAGCCATTATGTGCTCACTGGACGTATGTAAGATGATATGAATGAAAATCCAAAATATGTAGCGGCAAAGTATGGAACTAAAGGATGTCTGCTGAGGGAGAAAATAAGAAAGGAATTTTGAACTAGCTGATATTGCCATAGGATGTACAAGTCATATGAGAGTGAGTGTGTGGATCTGTTTATGAAGGTTAGTAGTTGCTCTGTGTGCACAATAAATTCTAAGATAGGCTTTGGCTCCCCATAACCCTAAGTTGAATTAAGCAAGTAACTGGATAATGACACTGAATTTATTCTTGAAGTTGAGATGTATCCACTGATGTTTGTAAGAGAGAGATTTGTACTTGGGGTGAACTGTTAGTGTGAGTGCGCCTTTTCAAGAATGGAAGGAGCTGAAGCAAAACTCCAGGTATTAAATACATAATCTGTTTTCTTCAGGGATGCCCTGAATGTCCCTCAGGATTCTGTGCTGCCTATTGCATTGTTTGTATTTCAGTAACGGACTAATGATTCAAACTATGGAATATCATTACATGCTGGAGATTCTGCACTTAAAATGCATTTTGGAACAAACCTGTGTGTATTGATGGATTTAGAATGGGCACTAGCATTGTTAATTCATTTAGCCAATTACAAAAGTGTGGATGCAGGACTTTGCCCTGGAAAGCAGAGTCTGTTTTTCCCCAGGATTCTTCTTTTCTCTCAGATCAGAGGTGGTACATATAAGGTGGGGGGATGCAGGGAGCTTGCACACCTGCAAAACTCTTTTTTAATACATCTATATTTTGAGTAATGTTCACATTTATATGATATCTCTGTTTTGTAATTGCATTTTTGGTTGTTCACCAAAACGGTCACAGTTTCATTAAGAAGCCATTTAGGTCTTTTCCTTGATGCGTACAACAAATGGATTGCAAGCAATTTCTTGAACCTATTTAATCAAAAGCCAATTTGAAAATTGTTGTAATCTGTTCTTCTTTTGAGGGGTGGTTATAATCAACTCAGAAATTGCTGAATGTCAGATTGACGAGATTTCCTGAAAGCAACATTTCCTCATCAAGAATGTGTCATTTGGCCAAGTGTGTGCTACTGAAGAATTGACCATTACACAGGTGTCATTTTGTCACAAACAATACCAGAAACTATTTAACCAATGGGCTTTAGTTTGGTATGTAAGTGCTAGTATATTCTAAATGCAAGTTGCTGTCTGCTTCTTGAATATTCATTATATGTCCAGAAATGCAATTCAAATATTGATATAGTTTAAAGAGAAGGCGTGACTTTAGGTAGTGACATGGTTGCAGTAGTTTTGACGAGTACTTAATGCATGCTTATGTGCATAATATCTATAGACGTAGCTTGCTGTACAGCAGCTCTTTGGGTACTAAACCTTCTTTCAGTGATCCTTGCAATTTTTTATTTATGTATTGCTTCTGTGATTTTACTGACTGAGTTAGTCTCACTAAGCCAAAGATTCATCTACAAGGTAGACTTGGGGCAAAAAAATCTTCAAAGTATACAAATCTAGGTCCAAGTTATTAGATCATTCGACCTAAGTAGCAAGTGTTTACTGTGGTAGAGAAAACTGAAATAAATGGAGAAAATCCTTGCAGACAAGGGGAATGAAGACTGTACTCGAACCACAAACAACTTTAGGAAAGATCAACCCCAGACTATATGAATTGGCAGCAGCAAAACTAAACTACATCACTATGCTGTACGTTAGCAAGCATATTATTCATTGGGTCAGGCGACTTGTTCCTCCTAGTATGTGCCTCATCCCACTGTTTTACTTCCCTGTGTCTACTGGCTATGAATGACTTCCTTCCCTGCCCAGGACCACTGGAAGCTGCTCTCTTTGGCAGGTGGATTTAGTATCATTTGAGGAAGGTGGAGATGTGAACATGTATGAACCACGTCTGAGGTTACAGTACCTCATGTACTCCCTTTGCAGAGGTAATGTGTGTCTGTGTGTGTGTGTGTGTGTGTGTGTGTGTGTGTGTGTGTGTGTGTGTGTATATATATATATATATATATATATATATATATATATATATATATAATGCATATGTGTATGTATATTTGTGTATAAGATATGTAGTGTGTGTGTATATATGTGTGTGTGTGTGTGTATGTATGTGTGTGTGTATATATATATATATATATATATATGTGTGCATATATAAGTAAAATGTTTGCATATTGGTTTTTATATATATATATATATATATATATATATATGTATATAGCATGTGTGTATATGTGTGTGATATATATAATACACACACACACACACACACCTCTAGCAATAGATAAGTAGATAGATGGATACATCCACTATGTGGAAGGCCTGGTAAAGGGCATGGAGTGAAGCAATCCTGCAAAATATTTTAAATGTATATGAGCAAGGTTTTTCCAATTTGACCTTTTGTTAGTAAAATTGCCCTTTATTTTTCCTACTTTCAGATGTCGCAGTATCAACTCTTGTGATTTTTTACAGGGAGTCTTGCAGAACATTGAAGTCTGCTTTGATGCCCTGTGTGACTGTGGTGGTTCTTGTCTTTCCCATTTTCTCCACCATGGGGCAGATATGTAATGGCTACTGTCCTAGTCCACCCCCTTTAAGCTACTTGCCCCACTTCACCACAATTGGCCTTCCATTTCTCAGTAGAGTAGCCTAGCCTTAGTTGTGAAATATTGAGATGTAAGAGTGACACTGACAGGCTGCTTACAGAATAGCCTGTTAAGTGTCTACAATCCGTTTAGGTCATGTTGTAATCTTTCAGTGCCCCTTTTTTTCTCAAATGTAACAATGAATTAATAGCTTTCTATATTAGTAAACATTTTATAAACTTTTGTAGTGTCATTAAGCAGTGACAACACAACATTTTTATAAAATGCATGTTTATTAATGTAGGGTTCTAATAACTTGTTGATGCCTTAAATGGTATAGCAGCTTGTAAACAATTGCAGTCCTTAAAGACAGCATGAAGGTACCAGATAGGCGAGTTGCTCAGAACACCAAACTCCAGTACTACAGTTCTGGTTCCAGGTTTTGTTAGATGTTGAGAGAGCCGGATAGGGCATGTAGGCTTAAGTAGCTCCACAGCTTGCTGTCATTCTCGTGGTGGAGGTACTGGGTCCCTGTTGAGGACTGCAGTCAAAAAAAGCTGGAGAAGGTTCCTAGTAGTGTTAATTTTTAGTGCAAGAATATTAAGTGACAGACTTGTAAGTGTGTATCCTCACCATGTATGTATATGTGTGTGTGTGTATACACATATGTATATATATCTCGTGTGTGTGTGTGTGTGTGTGTGTGTGTGTGTGTATAAAATGCGCACACACACAAGCTGCTGTAGAACAAATCTGACATGCTATCAGCCTCCCTGCTTACTTTATATTCTCCCCTTTATGTGCAACATTGAGCACATATGAGTACGTTTCGTTTCACTGTTGCTTGTCAGTACCACCACCTCGGTCCCCATTGCTTTCCCCAACATCCTGATTTCAGTAATGCAGACCATTGTGGCTCCCCCAGTTCTTGGGTTCATCAGTGCTGACCAGTGCATCCCCTTGCTAACTTCTGGTTTCATCAAGCCTGACCAGTATGCTGTCCTGCTTAATGACTTCAGAGTTCACTTGTGCCCCTCTAGTTCACTACTACCCCTTCCCGGGTCTAACCATTGTTCCACTCTTTGTTGCTGGTTTTATCAGTCCGCTATCCTTAATTCCTAGCTTGTCTACATTTCATCGGTCCTTCCCTCTAGTTCTTGCTTTGACCAGTGCCCCTTTTCTCTGGTTTTGTTTGTATTGACCATTGTCCCCACCCGTACTTATTCGTCTGTGTGCCATTGGGACTTAGTGTCTAGGTACAGTAGTATTGACCACTACCCATTTTTATTTTCTGGTTTGATCAGGGTTTACGATGGCCTCCCCAAACTGCTAGTTTCAGTAGGGCTCACCAGTGCTCTTTCTTAGCTTCGGGTTTCATTGTGGCACATCAGTACCCTCCTCCTTGTTAAAGTTCTTTGTTTATGTGACAAGTGTCCTTCAATTTCCCATTTTTACAAGTGATAACCATTGTCTTAAGAGTTTGGTTTTCTCTACCACCCTTCCTGCATTTTCTGCAACAACTCATAACTACTGCTGTAATTTGCTCGACATTTTGTCCCCTGACTAGAGCCCAGTAATCATTTTCTTGCATTAAGCTAAATGAGCATTATCCACCATGCCCTTTCTTCTTTCACATGTTCTCAGTTGTTATACCATTCCTCCTTTCAGCTCTGTTGACGGGTACCTCATATCCGATTCCTTGTTTAAACAGGCTTGACTTGTGCTCCTTCCATTTTCTTATTTACTTGTGCTTACATCGTGCCCCAAATACAATTCTTGTTTCACTAATACTTATTGCTGGCCTGTGTCCCTCTGACCCTTGTTGTGGCTAAAAATTATGCTTTGAACACCCAACTAAGCTGCTGACAAGTTAGTAAATATACTACATCTTGCTTCAAAAATACTAACCAGTACTTCCTACCAATCATTTTTGTTTCAGTATTGCCAAATGGAGCCTCCTACCTAATTTTATCAAGGCTGTTTGGTGCCTTTTGTTATGTTTTTGTGGTGCTGTCCAGTGTGTACTTGTGTTTTGATGGTGCTGGCCAGTGTCTTCTACCTTGTTTTTGCATGCTTGTCACTGCCTGCTATCATATTTTGGCAGTACAGACCATTATCTCATTTGACCATAATTCAATTGTGCTGACTATTACCTCCTGCCATATTTTGATAGTGCTGACCAATGCCCCTTGCCATGGTTCAGTAGTGCTGACTGTTACCTCCTGCCATATTTTGATAGTGCTGACCAATGTCCCTTGCATGGTTCAGTAGTGCTGACCGTTAACCCCTACCATATTTTGATAGTGCTGACCAATGCCCCTTGCCATGGTTCAGTAGTGCTGACTGTTACCTCCTGCCATATTTTGATAGTGCTGACCAATGTCCCTTGCATGGTTCAGTAGTGCTGACTGTTAACCCCTATCATATTTTGATAGTGCTGACCAATGCCCCTTGCCATGGTTCAGTAGTGCTGACTGTTACCTCCTGCCATATTTTGATAGTGCTGACCAATGTCCCTTGCATGGTTCAGTAGTGCTGACTGTTAACCCCTACCATATTTTGATAGTGCTGACCAATGCCCCTTGCCATGGTTCAATAGTGCTGACTGTTACTCCTGCCATATTTTGATAGTGCTGACCAATGCCCCTTGCCATGGTTCAATAGTGCTGACTGTTACTCCTGCCATATTTTGATAGTGCTGACCAATGTCCCTCTTGCCATGGTTCAATAGTGCTGACTGTTGCTTTCTATCATGATTATCAGTGCTGACTGGCTTCTACGGTGTTTTATCAGCACAGACCAGTATTTATAATTATGTAATGGTACTGTTGACTGGTGGTCCCTACCCTTTTCCTTTCCTCAGTAGTGGTGCTTTGCATCCCTGCTTCATTACTTTTATTAAAGAATGCTGGCTGACTAAACTGAATCAGTGTCACGATTTTAACTTCCAGTGTTTAGGACCAGATGATGCCATTTAATTTTATGCAGTCATTTAAATGTGTCTGACTTGTTCCTTTTTGTTCTGACTTCTCCTTATAATGAAGCTGTTTACAGTTTATGCTCGTTACCTTGAAGGTAAATGAACATTAAATGAGTCAGCAGCTAAGGTGTGTTCTGATCTGCCTATGCAGTGGCTAATGTAAGCATGTCTTCAGTTCATTTCGCTCGTACTGGGCTTCACAGACAGGGCAGGGCGTATCTATCTAGCTGTGGGCATAATTAGACAAAAGCGGAACACTTTATTTAAACTGAAACAAATCAGAATGAGCAGACGTCTTTGTTAAATGAAAAGCAGCTGTCTGCTGAGGTTTGCATATGTGTACAGTTTGGGGGCTAAAACGCAGAAAATGGGGAAGTTTAGTCGGGATCATAAGTTATAACTCAACAGATTTATAGATACAAGTACAGCTTGAAGCTCTCTAAGTTTGAGCCAAATCTTTCGTATTGGACTTGCAGCTTCTCTTACCTATTGTTTTTAGTTTTTTGCCTTTGCAGTTTGTGATTTTCTATTTTTTTCCTGGGTTATTTTAACATGAATCATTTCTCACTGCCTTTTCTTGTCTGGCTCAGTTAGTGATTTCTTCCATGTTTAGAAAGGAAACTGGGGAGGCATGTCAGTGGCTGCTGGAAGAGATTTACAGTTCTGTTGGGAGGAGAAAATATGTTATGCCTGAAAATAGCTGTCTGCACTTGAATGAGTTTCAAAATAATGCAGTGCTATTTCATTTGAGATGGTAAACTTTTTTTAATTTATTATTAAGTTAATTTTACACTGATTTTACTTTGCTTTCAAGTTTTTGTTGACCAAGTGCTAGTTCAGCAGGCTGAATGCCTGTTTAAGCATGAACCACTCTTACAAATTCTAGACTTGAAACTGATTTCTCACAAACCACAGTATAAAAGAATTAAGATTCTGGTATAGTACAGCCACATACAATTTGAAAAAAAAATGCTGTGGTTTGTTGCCTTGCTAAAAACAGAAACCTGCTTGCATTTGTGTGATGTGTTTAGACATTTTCTTTAAATAGCATTTTGCTTTGTACTGCTTAATTCTGATTAAAGGTCCATGTGGTGTCATTTCAGCACAGGTGGATTACAGGAAACTGCTGGGAAGTGCCTATAGATTGTCATTCTACGTAAATGTAAACCATGAAGTACTCCTTTATTAAAAGTATCATTAGTTAAAGATGTTGAAATGTCAGTTTTTTTTTTTTTTTGGTGTATGCCAAGATGCTCTTTGAAAGAGCATTATCTCCATACCTCTCAACAGTCCAGATTTTTCCCTCTTAATTTTGGTCTGTTATAAAATTTGTGGTTTTCTGGTAAATCTGAGGATTGAAATCAACAAGTAATATAAATGACAGCCATTTGAGTTGCAGACTTCATATCCTTCAGAAAATGTATTGTTTGTCTTTCGGCTTTTTCCTGGAAAGGGGTCGCCACAGCGGAACTCCGGACCGCTAATGATTGGCAGTAGATTTTTTTTATGAAACGCCGAGGTGCCAGCTCGACACCCAACCTTCAACGAAGGCATGCCCATTTACGCACGCATGTCTTTCGAACGCTACACAACCACAGGGAGGACATGCAGACTCCACACAGAAGACACTCCCAAGCCAAGCCGAGAATCGAAGGGGAGAACCTCTTGCTGTGAGCTAACGCTACCGCCGTACCACCGCGGCAGTCAAGGCAAAAATCTGTCATTCCAGCAACTTTCTAAGTTTATAGAAGTAATATTTAAAATCTGTCCCTATTTTTTGGGTATTTGTCCCCCCATTATTACTGGCTTTGTCCAGATTTCTTGCTCAGAAGTTGAGAGGTATAGCCATTTCAGATACATTTGCTCAGAAGCTCTTTGAAAGAACTCTTAATTGGGATAAAAGATGAAAAATTGCAAGGCGCAAAACAAGGATTTGGTCTTTTCCTGTTACTGGAATGAAAGGAATTTGGCCTGCATTTATTTTTTTTATATAATTATCCTTCTACACACAACTCCATTTTTTTTTGTGTGTGTGTGTGTGTGTGTGTGTGTGTGTGTGTGCCTGCGCACGTGCACTTATGCTGGTACGGAGGCAGATGCAGAATTTGGAGCCTATTGCTAAGAAATCTTTACTGGAAGACTCTTGTATCCCACCCCACCACAACCAGTGACTTACCATCTCGCTAAGAGGTCCTAAATTGAGAACTAAAAGCCTTTAACCCCAACAGGGTAGTGTAGCTCAACGGAAGGAAAATAAGACTGAATGTTAACCCCCTAAAAAGGAGGAAGTGGCAATAAGAGTTATAAAATAAAGGAGGACCAAATGGAGATGGCAAAAAGAAGAAAAGTACTAAAATTAGAAATGACAGACCAGGGTAATGGTACATTTTCCAGTGAGTGACCATGGAAATAATCTGTGGAGCTTGACAGGAACACACTGTTTTGAAAGTACACCTGCCCTGTAAGAAGATGATTGGGGCACAGTACTAGTTGCACTCTGTTTGGAAACTATTAAGGGGAAAGATGCGTATATGTAGGTGTTAGACTAAAAGTTTTGTATAGATTCATGTGAAAGTTATTTTTTAAATGTGAGTATACATATGTAAATATATGTGTGTGTACTGTGTGTGCGTATATGTGTATGTATATATATGTGTGTGTGTGTGTGTGTGTGTGTGTGTGTATATATATATATATATATATATATATATATATATATATATATATATATATATATAAAATATGGATCCCTATCTGATAATAGAAATTTCATTTGACTGAATCCCATTTGACTGAGACCATAAGACTGAAATTTCAAAATACTGAAAAATCACTTGACTGAAACACTTAATACTGAAGTCTTAAAATGCTAAATTTCAACCTACTGAATTGTAAAGTGGACGATATAAAACCAGAATAGTTGGGAACCTGGGCCCCCCCCAACTATATATACTACTGAATCGCACTACAGTGGGGAAAAGGTATATGCCACCCACATATTCTGGTTTTATATCGTCCACTTTTTACAATTCAGTATATTGAAATTTAGCATTGTAAGATTTCAGTGTTGTGGGTTTCAGTCAAGTGATTTTTTTCAGTTTTTTGAAATTTCAGTCTTATGGTCTTAGTCAAATGAGTTTGTCATATGAAGTTTCTGTCATCTGATAGGGATCTATATATGTGTATATATATATATATATATATATATATATATATATATATATATATATATATATATATATATACACACAAGGGGTAGTAGGCTATACCAACACCACTATGTAAAACCCGTTTTGGTAGACAAGCCAAGCAGCTACTGCATACCACTGAAATGAATTATCTTCCATAATCCATTTACGTAAATGTGGGTGAAGAAAGGTGTTCCCTGTAGGTAATTGTCTCTCAATACCCCCACTAAGCAGTTCTTGACAGTCTACTTTATGCAAAGGCTAGAGCCTACTAGAGAGGGTTCAGTTTTGCAAGGTGTAGTCTATGAAATTGAAGTGCACCAGGGGTCTAGCGATCGCTAGCTACATAACAGTATTTGACTGTACAGTAGCTGATAACTGCACCAAGGTGAGTCTTGTGAAGTTTAGAGTAAAATGTGCTAAGATGATGATCTGTTTTAAATTGCACACTGTTAGAATTAGCTGTATGAAGTAGCAGAAATGGTAAGCAGTGACCCAAATTCATAGGTACCTTAGGTAATATAAATCTGTGATGCTTAGACGAAGTGAGGAGGAAGGTGAATATTTTTCCAAATGGCATCTACTTTTCCAATCTCCAGACTAGTAATCAAGCATTTTGGTTAATATCCTTCTGATGCCCATTTATTAAAGCAGGAACTAACCCTTACAAACAAGTGTATGGAAAATGGTTAAAATTAAATGTGAACACTGTATTGTCTTGTTTGGTTAAGCATGTTTCCAATAATTTGCAGTATAGCCAACCCTCCACTCCAAGAAGATAATGTAGCCAGGGATCATGGAACCTGGGTCAACAGTTTTCTATCCTTCACCACGTAGCAACAGTTTTCAGAAAATCCTTTTTAGCACAAATATCTAGAGGAATATATTCAACATCAGAAGCCAACATCCTTTGGTATGTAGCCATAATTAGACGAGTTATCACTTTCAATGTCCCCCTTTGGGATGTACCTTTCTAAATGTATTAAGCAACTGAAAAGGTCCCTGGTATTCCTAACCAAGAAGATTGTTGGCTTAACGTCCTTCAACTACCAAGAAAAGCTTGAAGCACCCTGTCTCTGCTTTGTTTTCTTATAGGCTCTTGTGAGGTGATTAATGCCTTAATTACACAGTAACACCATAGTATCCTTCTGACTAACCCTAAATGATTGTATGGCTTACTCATAAATATACTCTGGACTGACGTGCATTGTTCTTAAGAAGGTAGATACAGAACAAAGGTGGATCTTGGCAAAAAGTAAATGCTTTTGTGATTAATTTTCATAATTGTGATCAAAAGTGGTTTTATCAAAGCACAAAGGTACACTGAAAGAATCTTTGTGGTATATCTAGCTGGATAAATGTTAGCAGTAAAGGCAAAGTATTTTAGGGTTGGAAAAAGGTGAAAAAAGAAATGACCTGGATTTCAGACATACTGACAAAAAGAAAATTTAATTGACCATGGTAATGGTGTCAGTTTTATCAAGTCTTAGAATGTCATTTAGAGAATGGACTTTGGGAACAGTGGCAAAAGTGTTGGCCAGAAAATAAATGCCAGAAATGGATTTAAATATCCGTAATAGACAAAATATATGCCAACAGAAAAAAGTACAAGGAGGATGCCTGCAGAAATCACTTTATATGTTTTCATGTATTACACTGCATGCACTGTGCTTGTGTGTGTGTGTGTGTGTGTGTGTGTGTGTGTGTGTGTGTATATATATATATATATATATATATATATATATATATATATATATATATATATATAGAGAGAGAGAGAGTGTGTGTGTATTCATGCGCGCGCACACACACACATATATATATATATATATATACATATATATATATATATATATATATATATATATATATATATATATATATGGATCCTTATATGATAGAAACCTCATTTGACTGAGACCATAAGACTGAAATTTCAAAAGACTGAAAAGTCACTTGACCGAAACCCATAACAACTCATTTTCAACATACTAAATTTTAAACTGGACCATCTAAAACCAGACTAGGTTGGGGGCTACACCCCCCCATTGTAGAGGCGGTGCCCCCCCTGTGGGGAAAAGGGCATAGTAGTGGCAGCATGTAGATGTACGTGAAGGGTATATGCCCTTTTCCCCACTGTAGTGCAATCTTGGAGTTAGTATGTATAGTTGGGGGCACCGCCCCCCACCTAGTCTGGTTTTATATGGTCCAGTTTACAATTTAGTATGTTAAAATTCAGTATTATGGGTTTCAGTCAAGTGACTTTTTTCAGTCTTTTGAAATTTCAGTCTTATGGTTTCAATCAAATGCGTTTCAGTCAAATGAGGTTTCTATCATATGATAGGGATCCATATATATATATATATATATATATATATATATATATATATATATATATATATATATATATATTTTTTTTTTTTTTTTTTTTGTTTGTTTTTACTAAATATCTGTTTTCTGTGAACAGTAAAATTCTTCATGCTAAACCTCTTGAAAATGAAAAACACTTTAGGGATCAAAAGCCATGAAGTTGGATGTTATTTCACTAATCACAGCATCACCCATATTGCATCTGTATGTTGCACATGCTTGTACAACGTAGTTTTGTGTGGAGCATTTACACGTGGATGTGTGTGTGTGTGTGTGTGTGTGTGTGTGTGTGTGTGTGTACGCACCCCTAGCCAGAGTTCCAAGCCCCACATGTACATTGTTATTGTAACACTGTTTTAACACCTGTGCTGCTGGATCTTGAATTTAGATGTGACTTTAGGACAGTTGATTTGGTGAGTGCCACTGATAAAATATTAGTCAGGTTTTATATAATGATGAACTGATGTTGGATACATTACATTTTTGCTTGTAATGAGCATTGCAGTATGAAGCCCAAGTCCAGCTGCACACCTTAATTTGTGTGCTTGTTGTCTTCCTGAAGAACAAAAAAAAATATATAAAAATAAAAACTTCTGTTTTCAAAACGTAACAAGCTGTTTTAGTACTGCTGAAGAGCTATATCAAAATTAATGTCTGTACTGGCATTCAGAAATGCCGGTACAGAAATGAGTACTGGTAATGCCCAAATGACTGATTTAATATGTAAACCAACAAATAGAATAACACCCTGGAGGCTGAAGAACTGGTTGCACACCAGTAAAAATAAAATTGAAGTACTTAATTCAACCGTAAGATTAAGCGGTCTTGTGCCTGAAAGGTGAGACTTCATTAGAATGAATAGTCGCATCACTTTCTTTTATAACATTAGTCTCCCATAATCTTAAGGAAACAGTCACATAAACATAATTGAAGCAATTAAAATCATTCAATAAACCTAGCTTGTCAAATCAGTAGTACAGTGAAAACTTAATTTGTTCCACCATCGGTAAACAAGATGAAAAAACTTTTTTCTTTCTATCATTGGTAAGACAGGATAGAATACGTTGTTAAAAAAAATATATTGAAAATGTTGAGAATTCAAACACACAAATGCCCCCAAATTCTTTGTGACAATTGTGGAACAAATAATTTCACACAATGTTGAACCTTAAATATAGCAACTAACCATTGAACTACTAATAAAACAGACACTTCAGCAAAATTATGACACTGTTTTTACAACAACTGAACATAATTTTAATACAGGTTTTATTAAACCATATTCATTCAAACCCAGGGGGTGGTGGCATTTAGTAATTCCCTGTACTCTAGTTTTGTTTCCCGCTGACTCCCTTGGGGGTTTGTTTCAACCTTTTCTAATATAGCCATTGCACATTTGTGTGTAATTGAAAAGAGCATTATTGGGGTTCTTCATCTTAATGCCGTAATAGTGTTCGTAAATTATTTTCCTGAGTGGTCTTAGATGTTCATCGTGCTATGCTGCTGCAGTCATCACACTTGGGTTATCCTGCCGTCAGGCGGTCCCGCAGTCGGCCTGAATTCCAAAGCCTTGGTCTGGCGTTGGTTGTCGTGGCTTCTTCCCTGACGTCAGTGTGGCAGGGGTATAAAAGAGGCAGCCGATGCCATTTTCTTCAGTCTTTCTTGCCGCACGGTGCCTGAAGCAGAAGCAGTTCGCAAGTGCCAGTCGGCCAGCTCCTGAGATTTTCAAACAGAATTTCAGCCGAAGTCTTCTATAAAGCTAAGTACCCCGTTGGGGAAACTTTTCTTGCCTCAGACCGATGTCAGACAAAGTTAATAATTGTATTTCTTGTGGTTGTCGGTTTTGCGCTAGGTTCAATAAACACACTAAGCATCAGGCTGATACCGCCCGACATTATTTTGGCAGAAAATTCAACTACATTATGTTGTCGGAACCTCCGACTACCGCTATGTTTAAAAAATGCAAGGATAAAAACCGGCAGCCTAGACCAGATACCGAGGTCTCTGTTAGGCCTGCGGACGGATCTTCGGTATTCAGTGAGGCGCCTACGCAGCCCCTGACTACCACAGATTTAGAAAATATGACTACCTTTCAGTCAGAATCTACTGGGCCACTGGAGCCGGTTCCTCCTCAACTTGTGGACGCCAGCCCTGGCGACGATCCGGAGCCTATGGACAGGCCTTTGGTTTCAGAAGGCGTCTTTAAACCGACGACTCTTTCTGTTAAGTCATACGCTAAGCTTTCAAAGGTTAAGAAACCGGGTCCATAGACTCCCATACAGGCCCCTATGCCTAAAAAACAGATGCTCAAAATGGTGGAGGACCTGATTAACCTTATCAGAGGTTCCCAGCCCCCTCCTGACAAAAGGCCTAGACTGGAGGAAGACTTGCCTCCTTTTGACCAGGAATCCATTTCCTCAGCAGACTCTGAGGAACAGGATTACCCCTTCCCTCTCTATGAAGACTCAGATGCTGAGGAGTCTATTCCCTCTGCCCCCCCCCCCCCCCCGAAGACTTCTCTTTTGGGAAACCCTGCACACCATGAGAGAGCATTTCCACTGGGAAGGACAAGATTACTCTGACTCCACGAAAAGGCTCCGTGAGTTTCTTCTTTTGCCTCAGCATAGACCCCTAGCCATTCCTCCTGTTTTAGGCATTCTGGATGATGTCTACACTGAATCCAGTCTAAATCCAGATTCCTTACCTCTCCAGCACCACCTAAACCAGACAGATACTATCGAGTCCTTGACTCTCAAGTTTTTATATAAAAGCCCTGCTGCAGACCCAGAAACCATTTCCCAGGGTCCCAAAGGGGTTAAGGCCTCTACTGCTAAGAATCCACTACCTGCGGAAAGAGATTCCAGGGCATTAGAAAGATGGGGGAAAAAGTGTATACCTCTGCCACTTTGGCCATGAGGGCTTTAAACTGCCAATTCCACATGATTAAATACCAGCAGTACTTGCTTACTCAGTTAAAACAGAAATTGATCCCTCAAACAGATCAACTAGATTTCAAAGGGATGCAAGATTTGTTGCATGCAGCAGAACAAGTGGGAAAACATACCTTGCAGTGTGGTTTTGATTCTTTGGAGGCCTCATGTAGAGCATCAGTCACAGGGTCTGTAATATGTAGACATGCTTGGCTAAAAGAGCAGACCTTACCAGAACATGTCAAAGCAAAGTTACTGGATGCTCCACTGCAAAAGGATGCATTATTTGGTGTCAGAGCAGAGGAAGTTTTTTAAAGAGGATGTAAGAAAAGGCAAAATCAATGCAAACAGTAGGTACAACCTCCTCATTTCAGCAGAAACTGGCCATCAAAAAACTGGTCCTTTCCTGCTTCAGACAGACCCCAAAGGGGCAGGTACAGATGCCCTAGGGGCAGAGGCCAGGCACAGGGCACCTTCAGGCCTGCACAATGGCAAACAACAACCCAGAGGGGGAGACGACAGATCTCAACCCTTCAGAAAACAAACTCAATGACTTTCCTCTTCGCCTGCCAAGCAAAATTGCCCAGGCAGCACCTCTAGGAGGAAAACTGGCTCTTTTCCCACAAAATTGGCACATCATAACCAAGGACAAATGGGTTCTGGATATTATTACCCGAGGCTACAGATTTCATTTTCACACTTTACCATGGATGAGAGGCATGCCAAATCTGCCAACAAACCAATGGGCAGAGGCACAAAAGCAAATTTCAGCTCTCATGAACATGAAAGCAATTCAAAAGGTACCTGCAAAAGAGCAAGGTCAAGGATTTTATTCAAGACTGTTTCTAGTACCAAGAAAGGACAAAGCCTGGAGACCCATCTTAGACCTTTCAATTCTAAACACGTACCTGGACATTCCCAAATTCAAAATGCTCACACTACAGCAGCTTCTTCCCATGCTGGGCAAGGAGTTTGGGCTGGTAACGTTGGACCTCCAAGAGGCATACCTGCATGTCCCTATCCGACAAGATGGCAGAAGATACCTCAGATGTTTGGCAGGCACAACGCATTATCAATTCTCTGCATTGCCCTTTGGCATATCTACTGTGCCCAGAGTATTCACGAAATGCCTGGCATCAGTAATTGCATACTGTGGACAGTGAGGAATATAAATTTATCCATATCTGGACGACTGCCTGATCCAAGCGGACAGCAAAGACATCCTACTACAGCATCTGACATTTGTAACTAAGTTGCTATGTTGCCTAGGGTACACAGTAAACAAAAAAGTCAAAACTAATACCCTCACAAGAAATAATTTTCCTAGGTGCCAGCTTGAATACAACGGCCCAGATGGCTTACCTTACGCCAGACAAGCAAAAACAACTGGCTCAGTACTTCAAAAAGATGGCAACTTCTACCCAGCTCACTGCAAGGAAATTCCTGCAGGCATTGGGGTACATGGCATCCTACATTCAACTAATTGCATATGCAAGGCTGCATATGAGAAAACTACAATGGTACCTAAAAAGTGTATGGTCCCAACACAGACACAGCCTCGAAGCAACTATAACTCTCATTCCCTGCCTTCAAAAAGAGTTTCTATGGTGGGCTCAAGCATGCCAAGCAAACAAGGGCCTTCCTTTTGTCTCACCTCTTCCAAACCAAACCTTGAGAACAGATTCATCAGACTACGCCTGGGGTGCACACATGGCAGGACAATGCATACTGGGCAAATGGTCTGCAAACCAAAGGCAACTACACATCAATCAAAAGGAGATGCTAGCTGTAAAAAATGCACTAACAGCCTTCAAGGATCTTTTGCATCCAGGACAACTTCTAATAAGGATGGACAGCACCACAGTTATGTGGTACATAAACAAACAAGGAGGGATGCACTCCTACCCACTATGCAGACAGGCAATGGACTTGTGGAACACAGCATTAATTTACCAAGTTCAACTGCAAGCACAATTCCTGCCAGGAAAAGAACATTTTGGCAGACAAATTAAGCAGAAATTTGACAGACCCTCACGAGTGGAGACTACACCCACAAGTATTCTCAATGATAACTCAAAGGTGGGGACCACCAGACATAGATCTGTTTGCCTCAACCAACAATTGCCAGCTACAAAAATTTTGCACAAGGACTTACCATCCCCTGGCCTGGAAAGTGGATGCCCTGTCATTCAGTTGGACAGCATTGTCAGTCTACGCCTTCCCACCTCTGCCTGTACTCACCCAGGTATTACTGAAAACCAGATCAGAGAGACCACAGATGATCCTCATTGCCCCGGACTGGCCACGTCAACACTGGTACCCACTACTACGAACCTTGACTCACAGCCCTCCGTGGATCTTACCTCAATTCCCTCTGCTGTTAAACCAACAAAACTCACAGATCCTTCACAGTCAGCTAAGGACCTTAAATCTAGCTGCATGGAAAATACCTTAAATTATCAAACGGTTCTTTCAAAGGACGTCCAGAATGTCATTTTGGAGGCCAGGAGGCCTAGCACCAGAAAAACTTACTCAGACAAATGGAAAAGATTTTGTGTATGGAGCCAGGCCGGAAACCTAGATCCTGGCATCCCAAATATTCCACACATACTCCAATATCTAACTGAGATGCTACACAAAGGCCTTTCTTTCTCATCCATAAAGATCCATGCTTTAGCCATTTCAGCTCAATATGATATGGTTCCTCCTATTTTCTCTCATCCTTTGCTAAGGCAGTTTCTCAGAGGGGCAAAAAATATAAGACCCCCCCAGAAAACCACCTACTCCAACTTGGGATCTAAATTTTGTTCTGGAAAAGTTAACACTTCCTCCTTTCGAACCAGCCTTTTCAGCAGAGCTTCAATACTTGTCATGGAAGACAGCCCTGCTGATGGCTATCACCTCAGCATGCAGAGTCTCAGAACTGCAGGCACTTATGGCAGTGGAACCTTTCATCATTTTCCATCAGGACAGAGTATCTTTACGCACCAACCCTTCCTTCATGCCAAAGGTAGTATCCAGTGTGGCTCTCAATCAGACCATACACTTGCCCACCTTTTATCCAAACCCACAGAATAAAGGAGAAAGACTCCTTATCTCTTTGGACATTCACAGACAGTTGCGTTACTATTTGGACAGGACAAAGGCCTTCAGAAAATCTGACCAACTCCTTGTATCCTATGCACCAGGCTCAGAAGGAAAGGCTATTTCAAAACAGACCATCTCCAAATGGATAGCACATTGCATCCACTTTTGCTACTCACACCACGGGAAAGCAGTGCCTGCTAGTAAAGGTCTCTCTCCACCAGGGCTACAGCAACCTCAGCAGCCTTCCTCCAAGGAGTCCCAACAAAGGACATTCTGGAGGCAGCTACCTGGAGTTCAGTGCACACCTTCACCAAGCATTACCACCTTCCTCTGTACTCAAAAACCAGAGCTGGGTTTGCCACTGCAGTTCTGCAGGGCATCTTAGCTGCACCTAACCCAGTTTAGCTCCTACCACCCAACCATAGCTTTGGGACTCTACCCAAGTGTGATGACTGCAGCAGCATAGCACGATGAACATAGTACAGTTTTGTACCTACCATAAATGTAGATGTTCGAGTGGTTATGCTGCTGCAGTCCAGGTTACCCTCCCTCCATCCCCTCTACCTAACAAGGCTTTTCTTGTACCTCCATGTACTTCAACCTTTGGGATGCATGTCTATATGGTGTATTTGCTTACAACTAGTGCCATTGTTTTGCACTAAGGTATGTTTTGCAAGCTTCTTATTTTGCCTTCTTACTTTGTGGCACCTGACATCTGGGGCAAGAAAAACTGAAGAAAATGGCATCGGCTGCCTCTTTTATACCCCTGCCGCACTGACGTCAGGGAAGAAGCGACGACAACTGACACTGGACCAAGGCTTTGGAATTCAGGCCGACTGCGGGACCGCCTGACGGCAGGATAACCTAAGTGTGATGACTGCAGCAGCATAACCACTCAAACATCTACATTTATGGTAGGTACAAAACTGTACTTTTTTCCCCATATAAAAATCTGGACAAACTAAACATTTTGCTATGTAGACCACTCCCAAAGTCTGGCATTTACCAATCTGCCCTGTCAAAGTAGTGCCTGGACTATTGTCATGGATTCAACTTCTAGAATCAGTATGTCCTGATCACACCCCTAACTCTTTGTGCTTGGCCTGGCTGTCCCTTCACTACTGTGACTAGTATATGGCTAAGGGGTTGTGCATAGCATTAAATATTTCATGACTTTTCTTATTTACTGTACAGTCTATCTTGTGTATTGGACTGAGTGGAATATGGGTTTGGTTGCTTGAGACATCGCAAAGAAGGCCATGTATGTCAGACTATAATCTTCATTGTGGATTTTTGAAAATGTTCTGTAAATTTAGAGGCTCTGCCAAAAAAAAAAAAAAAGGCAGTAACATTAAATTACATTCACCTCCACATAAAACACAGAAGCACAAATCCATAATTCCATATCTTTTCCCTTCCTGCATCTTTCTTACCTAGACCCTTTGTGGCAGACATGCACCAGATTAGAATGATATTGGCATCCTACAGAAAGGACCCACTGAGACCACCGACTGGTGTCAGAACCATGGCCTTAAGCTCAATGCCAAAAAAATGTGTAGTCATCCCATTTGGGAAAAACCCAGTTTCCATGAATTACCACATTGACGGTAGTCCACTGAACACAGAAGGTGTTGTAAGAGATCTGGGAACGCAGGTTGACAGCAACCTCTCTTTTGACCACCACATTGCCACTCTGGTCAGAATGTCCTACTTAGAGGCGATCTCTGCTTGACTTACAAAGCCATGTCTGACCCAGCTCTGTTAGAAATGCTACATGCAAAGAAATCCCAGTGCCTCCGTACCATATGCTCCAGAGACCTCAACCTCATTACCACAATCAACAGAACATCCTGGAGGGGCAGGTTCATGGCCCAGAGACTCCCCATGCTATGGAATAACTTTCCATACATACCAGACAGAGCACTTCGCTGGCTGTCTTCAATAGAATCTTGATGAGTGGATGAGAAATAGAAAATTCACCCCGGGGATCACTCCAGTGGCTCTACTCGACAGAGGCACTGGCACTAAGGTCGGGTGGCACGATGCCAGGGTAATCCTATGGGCTAGGCTTGTAAAGGTTCCAGGGCCATTAGCCTAGTACAAACCTATGAACCTATGATTAAAAGCATACTGTTACTGCTTTAACAATCATGTAGCATTCTGTTGTGAATGATATTTGAATTTAGTCGGTCTCATGATCCATTGTGGATATATGTGATTCAAGGAGAACCAGCAAGAATGATAGAGCATGATAGGGAAGAGGGAAAAGGGAAAAAAAAATTACATTGTGTTGAAACCCTTTAGAATGTCCTCCTCTTTGATAAGGACAAAAATAAAGTGCTGACATAGTTACAACATTAAAGAAATATGAAGTTTGGCATAAGTAAGTAGAGGGTTTGAAGTCAAGTGCAGAAAAATTCACTTGAAGTTTTCTGTCCTTAATATGTATACAGAATCCACATGCATATTCACCTGATGTAGAGCATGACTAGCAGATGTCATGCGACTCGAGTGCATGATGTATACAGCCAGTATGCTACTGGGTGAATTGCCTACACAGTGCTGACATTCTGTGGAACTCATTTCCCAGTGGCACATGTGTCCTTGTGCTGTGTGCAAACATGAATCAGATCAGCCTTTTAACAGCATGTGTGTGACCTACACATTATAGCTGATGAATGTTTTACTGCATAAGCGATGTTTTATTATTTTGCATATATGTATGTTTTATGTGACTGTTGCATAGCAGCTGTGGGGAGAATGCATACGTTGTGGTATTGCAGCACGTATTGGTGGAGAAGTATACAGGTTCAAGCATCTTAACACCTTTCTCTTTTTCATTCTTTCAATTAAGAGAAAGCTCTAAGCAAGAAGCCATCATGGACATGGGTCTGACAGAAAAGTTGCCATGGCCTTTACAAGTCAAGTAACTTGGCCGTGGCACAGGTATAAGCTTTTGCCTATCACTTTATATTGAAAGGCTGGATAAGGAATTCAAACTTTATAGCACAGTTGTTCATATATTGCTGAAAATTCTCCTTTGAGGTCGTAGGTTGCTTTCCTCTCTAATGGTCAGACATTCTAAGTTGTAGTAGCTTGGAATCCCCATATTATTGCATGGCATGACAGCAGTGCTTTGATTTTCCATATTTACATACATTATAATCTTTCTGTGCTTTGCCTTTCTTGCTTGAGCATTTATACTTTGTGGAACTCGATTACAAAATCTGGTAGGATTATTTGCTGAACTTGTTTAACAGATCTTTAGTTGATTTGTAAATAAGTCTTCTGAAATCAACTTTTTTATTGAATCAGGCTGTCGTGTCTGAGTCACTGAGCTGGCATCTTCAAGAAAATAGCAGAAAGCTGAGGAGACATTGAAGTGATGCCACAGTACAGTACAACAATGCACTGCCAAGGGTGTGATGGAAAAGCACAGACTCTGCCAAAAGCTTTGATTTAGGCTGAAATTGTTTCAGACTGCCTTATGGTAATGAATTCCATCTCATGGTTACCTGAAGGAAACTTGATTGCAATTTCAAGCACTTGGGCTTGAAAGGGTCACTGGAAAAGTGGTAAGCATAGGATGATGGTTCAGCCATGGGGGATGCCATTTAAATGGCTTCAAAGATTTGTCGGCACCAAACATTGCTCACCAGTCTGTGTATGTACATCAACCAAGAGAGGGAATTCCCTGAGCCTCACAGCCAACATATTCCTAAAATTTTGTGCAGTATTGTTAAAAAATGTAAATTTTTAAATTAATTGTCAGACTTCTGTTTCTGTAATGAAGAACCAGAATCACTAACGAATTGCTACTTCAGCAGTAAAAAACTGGAATCTACTTTGCACTCAGCCCCACTGTTAGGAAGCTTCCAACAGAAGCCGTAGGAGGTTTAAAGCATAAGAAGGTGCAGTGCCCCACTGTTGCAATATCACTAAGTTTAAGACCCCCTGTTGGATGTAGTTCACAGAGTAAAACAAATTAAACTACTTAGTCAGTGGAAAATGTCATAGTATAACAACTTGAAGCCAGTTCAAAAAAGTTTACCCTAAGTCATAAGAGGCAATTGTGGCTAAGTGCAAAGTTAAGGTGGCAGATAAGAGTTTTGAAAAGGTGGGGTCATGGATCATAAGAGAAGATTTAGTCACGTGATTCCCGGCAACAGAAGTTACCTAGAGAAACCAATCTTACAGTGTGGGGTCACATGGCAGGTATCCCTGTGTGTCTCAGCACTGTATACTGATCTATCCATCATACCAGTCTTTTTTTTTTTTTCCTATATTTTATTTTTAATTATTTTTAATATTTGTAAGTTAAAAAACAGCAGCGCTAAGATTTTGTGACTTATGTGCAGCTATAACTAATAATAAGTTGCACTATGTATTTTTTCTGGAATTGGCATTTATATTGTTAAGTACGTTAAGTAAGCACTGAGGAAGGGGAAACCCGAAAGCTTTGCTGATTATCGTTTTAATAAAAGGTTGAACATCAGTGTGCTCTCTTTTTTCTTCATTTATATTGTTAAAGCCAGCCATATGTTGAGCTCACTCTGGAACTGTATTCTTGGGGTGGCATCAGTTCAGTGACATGTTGTTGGAGGCAAAGACTCACGAGACCAAGAGTGGTTTCATTGTAACATGCCAAACTGACTAAATTATTCTTCCTGAAAGCTACTTGCAGACCTGTCTCTCTGCATCTGTCAGTTTTGCTCAAATAGAGCATAACTGCTTGACAAAGCCTGGATGGATCTTCAGATGTCCATTTCTGAATCTAGACATTGAAAGGAGCCTACTGGAGCTACCTCAAGCAAATGGGGCATCTGTTGGACTATTTCTATTAATGTGCATTGTTTCTCCATTTATTTGGAGGATAGGGATTTGTAGTAGGATGCATGGCTTGTTCATTTATTTGGGGAAGGTAGGTATTTTAGTAGCATGCATTGTTTTTTTTATTTGGGGGATGGGGAATTTTTAACTCCATGTCTATTCGGTTTTTGGTCCAGTCTACACGCATTTTAGACCACACTCAATCCTACAGTAAGTGACTGCACATTTAATTTTTTGTGGTTATCTGGTGAGACATACATACAGTAAATCTGATGAAGATGTTTTGACCTTTAATGAAAAATTGCCTGTGAACCCTAAACAAGAAGTGGATAGTGAATAGTAATAATTTTTTGCTACTGTGCTTCAGTTGTCTCAGGAGGAACGACATAATTTTAACTCTTTGTTTTCAGAGCAACCCTTAAGTCTGAGTTTAAATTTTTACATGATCAGCAGACATTAGAAACTGAAAAGGTTAACTCCTTAGTCTCCATTATATACTCACTGTTGTCCTACTCCTGAATCAGTGTTGAATGTTGTATTTTATCCATTTGCTGTTTCCCCATAACCTGACTCCTGTAGTTGGTCGGACGATATTGCTCCTTACAGCTATTCAGCCATAAATCACCCTGAATGAGGGCATGCACACACTTGCATACCACCACTGTATGTAATATCCTTGTATCTGTCAGACAGACTAAATAGTATTTATGTTGAGTAATTCACACAGCAGTCCTTGCCTTTACAAAGGAAGGAAATCTATCTTGCCAATATTTTGCCAGTTTACTACAGTGCTGTAGATGGTAAATTTAATTTGTGCACTAACTTAGAAACTGATAGTGGGAGCAGAAATGTACCTCTAGGCCCAGCACGTGTCCCAGAGTTACGTTTTTCTGCATGTCTGCAGACTGTAACTACCCATAAACAATGGTGTGAGCTAAAGTTTGCCACTGCTTTTGCTCTGTCTGTCCTTTCTGTTTTGCATTCTTACGATTTTGTGCATTTTTTCTTTTTATTTTCTGACTTGTAGTTGTCTTGCACCACTGGTGTCTGTGTGCTGCTTTGGTTTCTTTTTCTTTCTAAATTCAGATTTATTTTTAGTCATTGTATCTTAATTCATTACTTGCCAGGGTTTTCTCTTCGCTATACCGCGCTTCTGTTTATCCTGCCTGCCCATAGCTGAGCATAGCTGCTTGAGCAACTTGTGTGTGTGTATCCATATTCTTTGCCCTCTTCCTTATAAAGATGGTCTCTGTTCGTTCTTGTGCTCCTACTGTTGAAAAGGAAATGGTAAGCCTTGATCACTGGCTGTCCTGCCGCTATGCTGTGCCATTTGCCACTGACTCACTGCATCAGATGGCTACCTCAGAGGCTGCCGAGTCATTGTGTTTCCTTGATGTTTTCTTCCCAGCTGCTTCCTGCCATTCCCACTTATTTGTAGCTCACTGCTCTAGCTCACTGTACTGCAGTTGAAATTTAGAGCCAACTGCCTTGAAATCCTTGATTTGCTTGCATTTTAATATATGCCAGTGTTGTTTTACAGTGCTTGTTAGTTTAACTGCATTAATGTTTACAGTAAAGCATTCACAAGGTGTAAACTGGAGGGATGGCAGCAGTAATAAATTGCAATGTACAATTGTGTGTTGGATGTTTTCATTGTTTTTGGAACACTTTAATTATACAAGAAATGTCTTAGTAGTCTCTCCATTTGAGTGTTTGCCTCTTTTGGATGTTTTTTTTTTTTTTTTTTTTTGGATGTTATTACCAACATGCTTTGTTTATCTTACTATGCATACTCTTCATCTGCAAGTGTGTTCTTATTCCAGCTTGATTATCTGATGTTACTGCTAAAAGCTCCCTACTGGAAATCTCCTTCCACTAGCAAACTACAAATGTGTACACACACACACACACACACACACACACACACACACACACACACACACACACACACACACACACACACATACCTAAGTTAAGTATTTTCTCAGGATCACACAGTACGCAGGTCATAGCTAATAACATATCCTCCATCATTATGGCTTAGCCCCTGAACTGCTATGTACTGGCCACTAGGCTAGTTATAAATTCCTGTTTTCATGGCTTTACCCTAGAATAAGGGGTGGGGTTAAGTAACTGTTCAAACTGAACATATGTGAGCTGAAAC
The DNA here is from genome assembly GCF_019279795.1 of Protopterus annectens. Lineage (NCBI taxonomy): Eukaryota > Metazoa > Chordata > Ceratodontiformes > Protopteridae > Protopterus > Protopterus annectens. The sequence goes on from NC_056727.1 coordinate 951,847,978, forward strand.
TGGTGGAATCAAACCACAAGATGACAGGATGAATCTGGATACCAGCTCATAACCTTTTATCGTCTGAACCATACAGCTAGATTATACCAAAATACATTCAGTTTTAATCCTCGGCTATCTGATGAAGAATATGTTTGAACACCTCCTATTGTAGTATTTTATATATCTATATGTGTATATAGGTAGACGTAGAGTCGATTATCCAAACTGTTTGGGGCCTATGGTGGTTCAGATAATCACACTGTTTGGATAATCAAACTGGATAAAATAACTTCTAAAACCTTGTGATTTCTGAATCCAGGAAATACTCTCGTCAACCATTCAGTAACTCCCGTGGATAATAAAGAATATTTTTCACACATGAGCAAAGCTACAAGCTCAAACTACATCCACAGGCAAATACGTATAATGTTTACATAATCACACTGTATGATTTTTCGTACCCGAAAACTTTGGAAGGCTGTGTTCGGATAATTGACATTTCTGATACTCTACTCTCTAGTGTGTGTGTGTGTGTGTGTGTGTGTGTGTGTGTGTGTGTGTGTGTGTGTGTGTAAATATATAAATATATGTGTGTGTGTATATTTATGTACACACACACACACACACACACACACACACACACACACACACACACACACACACACACACACACTGGATATTAAAAGTTTACACACCCCTGTTAAAATGCCAGATTTTTGTAATATAAAAAATGGGACCACAGAAAATCATTTCAAAACTTTTCCCACCTTTAATGTGACGTATAACCTGTACAATTCAGTTGAAAGGGGAAAAAATATAAAAAATAAAAAATGTACAATACGCTGCTTGCATAAAACATACAATACACTGCTTGCATAAGTGTGCACACCATTAAACTAATACTTTGTTGTGTGCACACCCTTAAACTAATACTTTGTTGTGTGCACACCCTTAAACTAATACTTTGTTGTGTGTGCACACCCTTAAACTAATACTTTGTTGAAGCATCTTTTTATTTAATTACAGCATTCAGTCTTCTTGAGTGGGAGTCTGTCAGCATGGCACATCTTGACTTGGCAATATTTGCCCACTCTTCCTTGCAAAAGTGCTCCAAATCTGTCCGATTGCGAGGGCATCTCTTGTACACAGCCCTCTTCAGGTCATCCCACAGATTTTGTATTGGATTTAGGTCTGAGCTCTGGCTGGGCCACTCCAAAACTTGAATTTTCTTCTGGTGAAGCCATTATTTTGTTTTTGGATGTATGCTTGGGGTCATTGTCGTGTTGAAATGTGAAAGTCGTCTTCAGCTTTCTAGCAGATGCCTGAAGGTTTTGGGCCAAAAGTGACTGGTATTTGGAACTGTTCATAATTTCCTCCACCTTGACTAAAGCCCCAATTCCACCCGAAGAAAAGCAACCCCAAAGCATGATAGTGCCACCACCATGTTTCACCGTGGGTATGGTGTTCTTTTGGTGATGCAAAGTTTTGTTTTTGCACCAAACATACCTTTTAAAATTGTGACCAAAAAGTTCAACCTTAATCTCATCAGACCATAACACATTTTCCCACATGCCTTTGGGAGACTTGATGTATTGTTTTGTAAATTTTAGCTGGGCCTGGATATTTTTCTGTGTAAGAAAAGGCTTCCGTCTTGCAACCCTACCTCATAGTCCAGGCATATGGAGAACACGGGAGATTATCGCATGTAGTACACAACCAGTACTTGCCAGAAATTCCTGCAGCTCTGTCAGTGTTGCTGTGGGTGTCTTGGCAGCCTCCCTGACCAGTTTTCTTCTTGTCATTTCATCAATTTTGGAGGGACGTCCAGTTCTTTGCAATGTCACTGTTTTCCCATATTTTCTGCACTTTTTGATGACGGTCTTCACTGTGTTCCATAGTATATGCAATGCTGTAAAATTTTTTTCTACCCTTCTGACTGATATCTTTCAACAATGAGTTCCCTTTGATGCGAACCATGGTTTTTGCTATAGTAGGCAACTGAGTAAATGTTAGGAAAATCCTACTAGGACAGCTGAACTTGGTTAATCAGAGTCTCTTTAATTGATGGCAGGTGTGTACCCAAGAAGACTGAATGTTGTAATTAAAAGGTGCTTCAACAAAGTATTAGTTTAAGGGTGTGCACACACAACAAAGTATTAGTTTAAGGGTGTGCACTCTTACAGATTTGTTTTTCAATTGAATTGTACGGGTTATAGGTCACATTAAAGGTGGGAAAAGTTTTTAAATTATTTATTATGGTCTCATTCTTTTATATCACAAAATCCTGGCATTTTAATAGGGGTGTGTGTGATATATATATATATATATGTATATATATATATATATATATATATATATATATATATATATATATATATATATATATATATAGATAGATACATAATGTGCGTATATGGGTCTTTTGGTCAAGACCATAAGATTTAGTTTTGAAACTTCGAAAAGTAAATAAAAAAAAATAATCGTTTTTATGTTTTTGCAAGCCCCCTTGTGCCCTCTGCTAATTAAATATACCAACCCAGAGATCTCATTGCAGTGAGGAAAATGGTAAATGTACCATTCCACACTGTGACGATTTCCATTTAAACTGTTCGAAGTTTCAAAACTTTTATTTTTTCTTTATTTTATTTAATTTTTGAAGTTTCAAAACTTGGATCACGTGGTCTCGGCCATATGAATTTTGTGTATGTATATATATATATATATATATATATATATATATATATATATATGTATATATATATATATATATATATATATATATATATATATATATATGCTATACGTGTGTGTGTGTGTGTGTGTGTGTGTGTGTGTGTGTGTGTGTGTGCATGTATATGTATAATATCTATATACACTAAACACACACACACACACACACACAAAAGTATATATGTACTGTTTTTGCTGTATTGTTAACTAGGTGCATTCCACAGAGTCTTGCAGATTATAGGTCCCTTTTTAGGGGAGTGTCAAAGAGCTCATTTCGAAAAACCTGTACAAGTAGTTAACATTTTATACACCATGTTAGAAATGGCACGCTGTGTACCAGTATGTGTGCATACAGTAACTAGTTAGAGAACAAAATGTATAGTGTAGCTCTGCATTGGCTTACACATTAAAGAGAAATAAAATGTTACAGCATTCTCTTTGTGTGAGAATGGTAACAAGAGGATATGCAGATAATCAACAGTCACTTGGCATAGGAATGCTGATGTGTGTAATCGGTGTTTATCTACTTTCAGAAGTTGTAGTTGTGAGTGGATGTCTAAATGCAAAGTTGAGAGACAAGCCTCAGACTTGAAAAGGAACTGTGTAACAAAGCTGATTTATAAGCAGGAGAAAAAACTTGTAATTGTACAGATAAATCTCGTATGAATATTACTAGTAACAGTAAACCAAGCACAGAGGTAACGATTATAAGACGAGACAGATTTTTAAACTAGCAAGGAATTTAAAAACAGCAGGCCTCTTATTTATGCCTTGTGCAAAAAGAAATATTTAATCGTCATGAGAGGAAAAGATAGGTGGGTGTTTATGAATCATTGCCTGCATTGCGTCATTGGTAGTTGTACAAGCACTTTAAGTGGTTGACTACCGTCCCCCGTATGTAGGATTATCTTCTCTGCAAACGAGGTCAAGTAGTGATTTCATTGACCAGTTTCCCTTTTATTTTTCTATTGCTTTATTGTCTTGTAGCTGAGGGGAGGAGTTCTTCCTTATAAAACATTGTAGGTATATAAGGGATAGGTGCTATGGAATAACTGGGGTGTCTTAGATTATAGTGCAGCAAACTGTGAATCCAAAGGCTTCGGCCATATAATTAATTGCGACACTCCATAATATACTTTGTGGTATGCTGTACTGCGGTCGTATCGTGGGTCATTTTCTGTATATGTTATGCTTTACGAAGATGTCCGTTAGCTGAACTCTGTTTTTGTTTGGTCAGGATTGACATTGCTTCAGGTCATTACAACATTTGGAGCCAACACACCTCAGGCATGAGAAATATAGTTGCAAAGCCAGTAAAGGCAGTGAGTGAGTGACGCAAGGCCAGTAGTATGTGATTGTCTTTGCACTTACTAATCACTTGTTTGTATGGTTATTTTTAGGTCTGTACCATCTAGCTTGCTGTGGATTTTGCTCGGATTGGAGTTGTGTGAAGAATAGTACAGCACTATATTATACTTAATTACAAAACTTACAGTATTCACAGTGCTGGAAGACCTGCATGCACCTCACTTGCAAGCATTGACGGGGCTTATTGGAAATACTGCCAAGATTGCTGAAGAAGAGGCAGTCTTCTAGACTCTTTAAAGCAATGTCAATTTATTTAATACTGTTTTTGTTCCCTTTGTCCCTATCACCATGCCGTTTGTTGATCACCGTACCAGTTTGCTTCACTTCTGACTGCTTGTTATAAGGGGGATATCACAAATGATCCCTTAACTAGCTCCTTAGACTTCTCCATGTAATATAGAGTTGTCATTATTTAAAATGTGAAGATTTAATGAATATGTTTAAAAAAAGGTAATATGCAGTCTGTCTCTTGACCATACAAGTGATTACAATTTTGTTTCCCATTGTTTGTAATTTTTTGTTTTGCTCATTCCCCTGCTTCATCCTACAGAGAACTGTAAATCTGCTGATTCATATCATTGTTGGGTAGCCACAAACACCGTCAACACCTAAGAAAGGTGAAATGTCTCCCATTAACTGAATAGGCTACCCTGCTTCCATCTTTCCAACCTAACCTTCTTGATTCATCTCTGTATGAAACCTCTGCAACCAATTTTATGTTAAGAGCCTGTGCAGACACCCTCCCCCCATTCTAAACTCTGGAAGCTTTAATTCTAAGCAGGCCATGCCTTGCACCTGTTACCTGAGAAAGATCTTTCATAAGGATTGCTTTTGTCAGATGCAACCAAATTATTTCACACGCTAGGTTTGAAATCACCTGGTTCAGGTTCCACGTCAGAGCCTGCCATAACAACACCATTGATTTTTAGTGCTTTAGAAATAATGGATAGTAAAAAAAAAAAAAAGACCTCCATTTGCTACCTTCTTTTCTTAGTTGTATTGTATCTTTACATTTGTATAAATAATCACTTTTGTGTTTTACCCATCTAGCATAATCAGTGTGTGTGTGTGTGTGTACATATATATATATATATATATATTTATATATATATATATATATATATATATATCTATATACAGATACGTGTGTGTGTGTGTATATATATATATATATATATATATATATATATATATACAGCTAGTAAAATTGTCAGTGGTACACCATCCATCATATGCTGAGGTTCTAAAGATTAACTTGCCTAAACTTCAGAGACCTCCAAAACACAAAACAGGCATAATGTGCACTCAGCATATTAAGACTGCTTTTTCACATAGCACAAGGAGTCCCAAAAATCGCAGATGCTAAATCCAGAATGCAGACATCGACCCAACCAAACAGTCTCGTTATAAGTGACTCCATGATAAGACGTACAGATGTCTCTTACCAGGCTGAGCAAGGAAATAGTGACTGTTAGTTGCTTGTCTGATAACGGGATCTGTCAGATCATGCATGCAGTAAAGTTGTTAAACAAGTACTAGTATGACTTTCTCATAGTTTATGCCAGTGTCAGTGACTTTAGGTGTACCTCCCTGGACTATATGAAGAGAGACATGATGGAGCTCTGAGACTGCGTGGCCAAGGCAGGTATGAGCCTAGCACTGAGCAGCATTCTACATTCGATAAGGATGATGCCATGATATGAGCAAAAAATAATGGACTTCAGTGATTGGCTTAGTTTTTGGTGTTATTCACAAGAGAGCCACTATTTGTTAGTCTGGGAGTATATGAGCGAGAAACGACATAGCTTTGCCAGAGATGGCCTGCATCTGTCCAATCCAGGGTTTTGATCATTGGCTAAGACATTGTCCACCCCCATGGTGCCTTTTTAATCAATGCTAACCTGGTAAACCTACCAACATAATGAAACAAGCAAAACAAAATATGAAGATATTGCTTAACAGTGCTAGGAGCCTGAACAAGAAACTTCATTCCTACAAGCTGTTCTCAGCCCGGAAGACATTGATGTCTTTGTAGTGACTGAGACATGGTTTAAAGTCATGGAAAGCACTCTGGCTGTGCAGGGCTATAATGCCTTCCGTATGTTTAGGCCAGCTACTGCGGGGGGAATAAGGTGGAGATATTCCGATCTACATCTAGACAAGATGCACATCAAGGCTGGTAAAGCAGAATGGTGCACTAGAACTTCATCATGTAGAATTAACTATCAGAATACTTATGTACCACATATTAGTTGGCTACAGAACTACCTCTATGGCAAAAGAAAGCCACAATGCCTATCGACAGGAACTAGAATCACTCTGTATTAAACCCAATACACCATTTTCCTAGGTGATCTAAATTATCCAACTGTAGAGTGGGAAACCTACATCACCACTAGTGCACAAACACAGAGATTATTGGACTTTGTCAATGGACATGGCCTGGAACAATTAGTCAACAGTAGCCACTAGAGGGAATAACATCTTGGACCTTGTCCTTTACTAATATAGGCGGATCTTTCACCATCCCTTGCATATCTTCATCTGTTAGGTTTGACCATAAAGCAGTCTCCTTCGAAATAAAACTGAAACCAGAGATCCCTTCCACCTTCAAATCCCCATCAAATGTAGTCAGCTCCATTGAGTGTGCAGAAATGTACACCACTACACTATACCAGCATGTGAACAGCTGCATAGATGCTGTTGTACCCCATAGGAACAAGTGCAGGGCAAACACTGGAAACAAGCCCACATGGTGAAAACATAATATCCTTAAGCTTTGTAATGAAAGGAATTTTGACCAGAAGTAATGAGACTAATTTCCAGAATGTTAGAGCCCTTGTTACTGAAATAATCTAACAACTCAAGAGCTTAATAATTAATAAAATCCACCAAAGCCAAATTTGAGGCTATAATAGCTACTCAAGGTAGACACGCACTCAAGGCATTTTTGGTTATGTTCGCAATCTCAGAAGCACACTGCAGTAATGGGTTGAGCTAATTGTAAATGATACCTCCGCAGAAGCTGAAGAGATATAGAACATACTGGACAATAAAGCTGGATGTAACTTTACCCCTGTCTACCCTCTGTCCGTCTGAGCTCAACTGTGGTGGGCTATCAGCCACAACTCTGAGATGATATTTCATATGACTAGAGGCTTCTGAGCTTCCCAAAAAACATAATTTGCCTGTTTTTTTGCTTGATTGTACTATTTACTGCACTTTTATTGTGTTCTTCTCATTTAATGCTGTATTTTAATAGTGTAAACTAAACTACACTGTTTGTAAGGCATTTGTCTCCCTTACTCTGCCTGTTAAATCATATTTTGTTGCTGTTTTCACTGTTTGCAGTTTTTTTTTTGCTATTTTCACTGATTGCAAAGTAATTGTTGCTACTGTTCATTGTTTGCTAGGCATCTGTTCTGTTTTCCTGCCAAGCAGTGTTTTAAATAAATAAATGATTTGTTTACTGTTTAAAACATTTAGTATCATCTTGCTTTTTTCTGCTGTTTAAAGCATTTTTAGTGTCTCTCTGTTGTTTAAGCCATTTTTTAATTTTCCCTGTTTAAATTAGTGTAGCTAGCAGCTGTAGCATAGTCCATATACAGGTTTGCTGCATCTGGGTCTGTTTGTAGTGGCTGTTGTATTCTGAGCACATTTTCTAAGCCATCTTTGATTAGAAGGGGCCCTTATTTACCCTGGTGAGATAAGTGTGCTGATTGGACCCTGTCTGGTGAAGGGTGATTGGTCTAGGGCTTGGAGTTAGCGCACTCACTGTTTCTTTTGAACTTTTAAAAGTATTTAAGCCCTGAGTTTGAGCGAGTTTCTGCTTGTTTGTGCCTTGAGCAGCACATTGCACTGCCACGCAATTTTGCACCATAGTTGGACAGATAATTTCGACAGTTTTCCCTTGGATACAGCCGTACTACATTAGTGTAGTCCTCATCTTTAATACATTTCTAGACTAAGAAGTATTGCTACGGAGCTGTGACCTATTAAACCACCAGCCAAAAACCCTGTTAGAAACCGTCCTTTACAGAGCACCTCCTAGATCATCCTGAAAGCATGCGTTTTGTTAACAGTTCAAAACTATCATTATAGACAGTTGGACTACCCTTGTTTCTCCCGCCAACCTTGTTGACGACATGGGTCTTCTAAGGCAGTGTAGCAACTGTGTCATGTACACTGACACCTTTGTACTAATAACTCTGTCTACTTACAGAGTGCGAGCGATGGATCTACACCAACAATCTTGAATCCTACTCTCTAACACTGAAGAGGTGTTCAACTCAAGCACCACTACTCATGCACATAGTACCACTGCTCATACACATAATATGCATCCAACACACACGTCGTCATACACAGAAGTTTTTTCATAAAATTATTGAAACACCAGAGACCTCCAAACCACAAGACTGCTGCAACTAACACAGTAGACAAGACACACAGCAACACCAGTGTCTCGCCTACCAAGCCCTTAAGGCATAACACTCATAAACCAAATTTTCTTGTTATTGGAGACTCCATGGTGAGATGCACAGATGTCCCACTCACCAGGTTAAATAAGGAGAAAGTCACAGTTAGCTGCTGGTCTGGTGCCAGGATTCAACAGATCACACATGCACTCAGTTACCTCTCTCATAGGTTCATAGGTTGGTACTAGGCTTTCGGACCTAGGGCCTATACAAGCCTAGCCATAACAATTCCCTGGCTATTTCTTCCCACACTATTTACTTCCCTGGACCCCTGTCTAGCAGGGTGACTGACGTGATCTCCAGGGTGAATTTCCTTTCTCCCATCCAATCAACAAGGTTCTTTTTAAAGAGGGCCAAGGAGGCTCTCTGCTTGACATGCATGGGCAGTCTATTCCAGAGTCTGGGGAGTCTCTGGGTCAGAAACTTGTCTCTCCAGCATGTTTTGTTTATTGTGATGACAAGATTTAGATCCCTGGAGCATGTGGCTCTGAGGGATTGGGATTTCTTTAAGTGTAGCATGTCCAACAGCTCTAGGTTTGACATGGCCTTGTATGTTAAGCAGAGATCGCCTCTGAGTAGACAATATGCAACAGAGTGTAGCTGGAGTTTTTTAAGGTGGTCAGCATAGGGCATCTGCTTTAGGCCTGTGATTCTTTTAGTGAGGTATTTCTGCAGCCTTTCCAGTTGTTGCAGATGTCTTGGGAGGTAAATACCAAATGGGGCGATGTATTCTATAATGGGTCTGATGAGGGATGAGTACACTGAGACAATGACCTCCTTTTTCTGGATGAAAAGCCCTTAGTAATGAGGTGTGCCACATAGAAGGATTTCCTGACTGTTGTGGTGATGTGGTTATTGAAGGTGAGACCACTATCCACCTGTGTCCCGAAGTCTCTTATCACACTTTCGGTGTTTAGTGTACTGCCACCTATGTGGTAATTCACGGGTACATGTTTTTTACCAAAGGGGGATAACTATACATTTCTTGGCATTGAGCTTGAGCCCATGCCTCTGGCACCAAGCATCTGTTTCTGTAAGGCCCTTTTGTAGAGTATCCACATCATTTGAGGATTCAGTAATGGCTCCCAGTTTGCAATCATCTGTGAACTTTGTTAGCCAGAGTCCTTTAGTGTTGGCCTGTCCTTCAGAGAAGTAGATGCCAAACAAGGAGCGGTCCCAGGACTGAACCCTGAGGTACTCCACTTGTCTGGAGCTGGATTTGGAGTCAGCTACTTTTACAGTGTGGGTTCTGTCAGTAAGCCAGTTAGCAACCCATCGAGTGACGTAGGGATTAATGCCCAGCTTAGTAAGTTTATCTATGATTCCAGAGTGGGGGATGCTGTCAAAGCAGGCAGAAACGAAAAGAGCCAGCATACAGTGACCTGAAGCACTTTTAATGGTAAAAAAACATAGAAAACAACAAAAGACACAGACCGGTTTTGGCCAGATCAAATCACAGCCTTCATCAGTGTAAAAAAAGAACATCAATTGTTGAACCTTAAATAAACCCATCTACAATCTCATTGGTTGTGTTAAAAATATTCATTCAGACCAGGTGGAAATAATCCTCCCAGTTTCAGAATCCATTTTTTCTCTTTGGTATTTAAAATAGAATGCCACCCTGTCTTATTAGATCTGTTACCTTGTATAATGTCAATAATCATAAAAGTAAACTTGGCAGATTTATGAACCAAATGATGTTTGTAGAGTGCGTTATTAGCCCTTTTGTTTTTAATATTGCTAATGTGCTCAGAAATTCTAATTCTAAATGGTCTGGTGGTTTGACCAACATAGAATGAACCACACTGACATGTGGCCAAATACACCACCCAGTCACTACTACAGTTAGCAAAAAAATTGAGATCATAAACCAGTGAGCAATTTCTGCTGGAAAACTGCTTGGATTTGTTCACCTTGTCACAGTTGGTACAGTGGCCACATGGGAAACAACCTATCAGTGGGTCACCTGTCAATGTGGTCTGCAAAAATTGTGGATGTCCATCCATAGTACCATGTTTGTAGTGGTTAAAAAAAGAACCAAGGTTTTTCCCTTTCCGAAATGAAAATAGACATCTGTCAGGTATTATGTTTGCTACTTCATGGTCACATTGCAAAATGTTCCAATGCCTATGTACACTCTGTATTAATTGGTCAGAATTCCTAGCATAGGTAGTGGTAAACCTAAGGGGTACAGAATTTGTTTTGGTATGTTCCTTATAGTCCAGTAAATTTTGCCTATCTAAGGAATTAACCAGATTACTGGCACTTGAAACATAACCCATGCCATAACCCCTGGATCTAAATCTGTCAGTAAGATCCTTCCGCTGTGATTGAAATGAAGAATCATGAGAACAGATACGTTTTATCCGAATAAATTGTGATTTTGGGATATTGCGTACAACATGTGGTGGGTGGAAACTCGAAGCATGAAGGATGGTGGTGTACTCAGGATGCTTCCTGAATACTTCGGTACCTAATGTATGATCAGGTAATCTAGTGATGGAAACATCTAAAAAAGTAATAATGTTCCTATCATAATGAACAGTAAATTGTAGGCCCCAGATGTTATTGTTCAGATAAGATATGAACTCATGTAAGCCATGTATATCACCTTTCCATACCATCCAACAATCGTCCAAGTAACATCCCCAGATGTCAATATATTCCAAAAAAGAATTGTTATGGCAATTGTAAATAATTTGTTGTTCTACAAAAGCCATAAATAAGTCCGCATAAATAGGGGCGAACGAAGCTCCCATGGCGGTACCCTTCATTTGCCAATAACAATTATTCTGATAAAAGAAGACGTTACTTGTAAGGACAAATTTGGCTAATTCAACCAAAAAAGAATTGAAAGTCGGTTGGTATAAACCCGCCTTATCCAACCAATAGGACAGAGCTTCCAAACCAGCCTGATGTGGAATGTTGGTATATAAAGAACTAACATCAAGAGTACACATCAACCAATCTTGCTCCAACTGACTATCTGAAATAATCTGTAAAAAATTGATGGTGTCATGTAATCTTGAATGTACCAAACTAAGTAAAGGCTTGAGATGTTTGGTGAGAAATAATGACAGAGGTTCCGTGATATACCCTCTACCTGAAACAATAGGTCTACCAGGGGGATTAATGAGGTCCTTGTGAACTTTGGGTAGAAAATAAATATATTGGGTTACTGGATCCTGAACCATAAGCTGTTGTACAGTGTCATTGGTAATGATAAATTCATCCCTAGCCCAAAGTAAGAAGTCCTCAATTTGTTTTTGGAACCTGAAAGTTGGATTAATAGCCATAGGAGAGTAGTATCTCTGATCCGACAGTTGCCTATTTGCTTCTTTGTCATAATCACACCAGTTTAAAATAACAACAGCCCCACCTTTGTCAGCAGAAATAATAACAATATTTTTATTATTCTGTAGTTCCAAAATAGCTTCCCTTTCAGCCAAGGAAATATTGTTGGATTTGAAATGTACATCAGATCTAGAAAAATGAAGATCTTTGAGAATACTATTTTGAAACTGATGTACCAATGGATGCATAGGTGGATTAAATGAAGATTTATGATATATAAATCTGTCACCACTATAGTTTCCAGTATCACCAAAAAACAATTTGAGATTGAGATTTCTACAAAATGATACCACATCCTGAGCCAATATATCCTCAGAAATCATGAAGCCTGAGCCAATATATCCTCAGAAATCATGAAGCCAGGTGCAAAAGAAAGTCCTTTATTCAAAACCAACAATTGAATGGGTGATAAAACAAAATCCGACAGGTTTAAAACATTGTTGTTGACATTGGCATTTATTTCTGCATGACCATTTTCAACAGACCTTGTATATTGGTTATGCTTCCTGTGTTTCCTACCCTCCCCCCCCCGGTGGTATCTGGGCCTAAAGGGATTGGGCCCGGTATCCTTTTGGGGGATGGTGATCCTGATGCTGACTGTAGTTCATTATCAGTGCATGATGAAATATCCTCAGTTGAAGAGCCAGACCCTAGGCTCGATTTTTTAAGGATAGAGCGAGGTCTTTTTCTTTTGGGAGTCCTTGTGGAGTTGTGTGTAAATCTAACCTGTTTGATGTAACTTGCAAAGGGATTGGCACTCTTTTATAGTCACCCTGATCCCTCTGAAATTTTTTAAGTTTCCTGGTGCGTAGTTGATTCTCTAAAATATTAAGGTCTGTCGCTACTTTGAGTTGTTTATTGAAAAAGGTTTCACCTTCAAAGGGTTTCACATCACCAACCAGCTTGTTGACTGTATCTATTTCCGAGTCAATAACTCTGTCATAAAACTTGGATAAAGCATCCACAAAGGACATAGTTGCCTGTTGTTGTATTGAAGACCATTGTTCAGTGAGTTCCTGGTCAGCAACCCCAACATGGGGTTGAATACGTATTCTCAAGCCTCTAGGGATAATCCCCTTAGCCATATAGGCCTTAAACAATTTAGAGTGCCAAATGTTTGATCTAAGTGATCTGAGATGTGTATGTAATTGTTCAAATGCTAGTGCACAAATGGATTCTGAATTCGATTGATCCATAGTACTGGAGTTTTCCTGTGGAAGAGAACCCAAGCCAAAAGCTCTAAGGTCCTCCCTATCTGCAGATAATCCTGTCACCAAACTGGAAAGATCCATGGTCCACAATAGCTGCTGACAATATAGTACAAAACTACGTCAGCTGTTTAGTAAAAGTATTGAGGGGACAATAACGGCTCAAAAGAAAAAAGGCCTATAAAGATTATTAATTAAGTTACGGCTGTGCCCCTAATATATATACATGAGATAATTCGTGCACTAGCAAATGTTAATTTGAATACTAATATGGCTAAGGCCAATATGGCAGATCATAGTGCTGAAACAGGAAAATGACTGAACAATGGGTCGGTACAACAACTAGTTCACTCAAAAGAGACTGAGGAAAAAAGATACAGTCAACAAAACAGTATAGTAAAATATGAAATGTAAAGACCAATCTCTTATGGTCAGTGTAAACCACGCTGGCTGATCTGTAAATCCTGCACCAAGAAAAATTCAAAAATATAGAGGATTATATAAAATCCCAATATAATGTGTATTGGATAACCAAATGACTATGAGAGAAGCATAAACCCTATCTAACCCTGTATGAACTTAAAACATATGTTTGTCAACCCATGTAATGTATTTTAACTGTGAAAAATTAGACCACCAATTCCTAAAATCAGGTAAGAATCTACAATCCTTACCAAGGTTGATTGGTATTAGTGACAAAAATTAATAAATAATATATCATACCAAAAAAGTTTGATGCAAATATATGAGATGAAATAATGCTGTCAAAGGCCATGGCGAGGTCCAGATGGGCTGTGTGGACTGCCTTACCCTCATCCACGGCTCTGGAGACTGATTAGAAGAAGTCAAGTTCATGAGACAAGATCGGCCCTTCACGAACCCAAACTGGGTGGGGTCCAGTGTTTGAAGGTTGCCAATATCTTTTATAAGTTCCATAGCCTTGCAGATCAGGCTTGTCAGTCTGATGGGGCGGTAGTTCCCGGGATCCAAGGTGGATCCCCCCTTGTGGAGTGGGATAACTGTAGCTGTGGCCACTCAGTGGGCAACAACAAAGGGGGGCTCTCTGGTCCCTGGTCCTTCCCTATTCCCAGGAAGGTCATCAGAAGGCAGAAGTCTGAGCCGAACTAACACTTGCTGAAGCACTGAAGTGTAGAGATGGCTGTGAAGCCCTCAGAGTCAACTGAAACAACTCAGACCCGACAAGGTAATATCGACACTCTGAGTTCTCTGGATCCTATAGCATGGAGGAGCTGAAAGTGGTAACTACACCAAAGCTTGCACTAAAGGCCCTGTACAGTCTCTTGTACAAGTGTATAGACTCTGCTGTTCCAGGGAGAATCAGAGCTAGAGTCCCTAGTGAAAATAAGCTTCCCTGGTGAACATCCAGCATCAACAGACGCAAAAAGTTGTCTAGAAAAACTAAGGCGAGGCTCCAAAAATGGAAAAGCACCCTCCTCAGCAGGCAAATAAGACATGTCAATTCCTCTAAGGGTAACTTTGAGAAAAGCTTAGCAATCATAGCCAAGGATAACCATATGGCCTTTACAGCTGCATACGCAGCCTAAAAGGTAGGACTCAAGCATGTGCCAAAGTAGTAAAAAACAAACAAAAAAGGCAGACACTGGATTTTCAAGTATAAAAGGTTAGTGCTTTCGTCTGACTTCTGAGCGAACTAAAACGTGAACTAGCATCACCATTAAGTACCCTATTCAATTGCAGCTTAACCACGGTCTGTGTTCCTGTGGAAAGGAGAATAGCAACAGTTATTCCCCTCCACAAAGGTGGCTTAGCAATAGACCTGGGGAATTATAGACCCGTAAGTCTGACCAGCCTCATCTGTAAGGCCATGGAGCATGCCATCATGGACCTCATAAATGTAGACCTGGGCAACCTCCAAACCCTGGATCCAGCCCAATTCAGCTTCCTCAAAAGCAGATCCTGCCTGTAAACCTGATGGATTTCTTCAAAAATGTGACCAGAGCCATTGACGAGGGCAGAGCTGTGCACACAGCATACCTCGATTTGGCCTAGGCCTTCAACACAATTCCACACTCAGGCATTACCGATAAACTTAGCAAACTAACTGTAAACCTTCTTTGTAAAATGGGTTACCAATTGGCTCACAAACTGGTCACACTATCAAAGTGGGTGACTCAACATCAAGCAGCAGACCTCTCACCAGCGGGGTGCCACAAGGGTCAGTGCTGGGACCCCAACTGTTTGGTATATACTTCTCTGAAGTTGGCCAAAACTAAGGGGCTGTGGCTGACCAAGTCTGTGGACAACTGCAAACTGGGTGCAGTTATTGAATCCCCAAATGATGTCAGTATACTTCATGAGGGTCTTACACAGACCAGTGATTAGTGTCTTAGTCATGGCCTCAAACTAAATGTAAGGAAATGCATCATCATTCCCTTTGGTAAAAACAATGGCCTTTCACATTATCAAATTAACAATATCCTATGTGCCTATGAAGTGGTAAGGGATTGGGATCACAAGTAGAGTGTGACCTTAATTCTGACCACCATGTGTCTACTGTACTGAGGAAGGCCTTCTATGTAGCACAGTTGATTAGCAGAGGCATTGCGTCTAGAGCAAAGGAGCTTATAACCCCTCTATACTCCTCACTAATCAGCCCCATAATTGAGTATAATGCCCCTTTTGTCATGTACCGCACAAAGCACATGCAGCAATTGGAGAGACCACAGAGGTTTCTAGTAAGGAAGATACTGGGACTCCAGCATGTACCTTACACAGACTGACTAAAGTCCCTGTCACTATACCCAGTATCGTATAGACTTAGGGACGACTTATGCCTGGCTTACAGAGCAATCTCTGACCCAAACCCAATGCATTTGCTGCACATCTGTAAATCAAGTGGGACTAGAGCTACCCATTCCAGGGACTTAAGTATGCCCTGGGACTTTAATAGGACATGCTGGAGGGAAAGATTTGTCTCCCAGTGACTGCTGCACCTTTGGAATAGGCAGCCAATTCATGTGAAGCAGAACACCTCTATGACGCTATTCAAAAGGAACCTGGAGGAGTGGATGGGGCACCGTAAATTCATGGCTGGGATAGTGCCCACAACCCTCCTGGACATGGACAGTCATTACTAAATACAATCCTGGGTATTGACTAAAGTATCTGTGGTATTACATTGGGATGAAATGGCTAGGCTTGAAATAACCTCTGGGTAGATAGCCTAGTAACCTCCTATGATCAAGATATACCTGAAACTGGCTAGTCTCCTGCTGTCACGCACAAACCAGTCCTAAAAGTGCTGTAAAAATAATGCATCTGTGGGTCCTGATAATATCCTTGGAATCATCTTGAATAGCATGAAGCATGATTTAGTCACACCCCTAACACAGTTCAGTCTCCGCCTCCGTACAGATTTTGTATCAAGTGAATGGACAACAGCTGCAGCCATTTCCATGCATAATGGATGACCTTCCACAAACCCAGGCAGTTATAGACCCATAATTCTGACCAGACTCTTATTCCAAGCCATGAAAGATTTATCATATACTTAATCAGGACATGGGGAAACCTCTAAACACCTGTGTCAGTTTGGATTTGTCATGGATAGGTCATGCTTACTCAAGGTGAATCTTTTTTAAAAGATCACCAAAGCAATGGATGAAGACAGAATGGTACACACTACATACTTCAACCTGGCCAAAGCTTTTGACACAGTTCCCTACTCTGGCATAGTAGAGAATCTTAATAAACTGGGAATAAACCCTGTGTTACCCTCTGGATTGCCAGCTGGTTCACAGATAGGATGCAGTTAATCAAAATAGGGGATGCTGCCTCCACAAAGAGACCTGTCACCAGAAGAGTCTGCGAGGATTCTGTGCTGGGATCTCTCCTGTATGGCATCTACTTTTCTGAAGTCAAAGCCAATATCTGGAGGCTCTGGCTGACTAAGTCTGCAGATGACTGCAAGCTAGGAGCTGTCCTTGAACCCCCAAATGACTTGGCCATCCTGTAAGAAAGTTTGTGTCAAGTAAATAAATAGTGGCAAAATCGTGGTCTGAAACTAAATGCCAAAAAATGTGTTACTGTATCCTTTGGGAAGTCACCTACCCCAGAGAACTACTACATTGACAGTGTACCCCTACGATTTGACCCATTTGCTTGGGATTTGGGAATTTATGTGGAAAGTGTCCTAACCTTTGACCAATGTATGTCTAAATCTAAGGATGTCATTGCCCCCCCTTTACCCGGCCCTCATTAGGCCAGCCATTGAATATAATTCCCCCTTTGGCATATAGCTGGTCAAACACATGCAACAACTGGAATGCCCACAAAGATACTTTACTAAAAGGATGCAAGGCCTAAACAACATATCCTACATGGATCATCTCAAAGCCTTGTCACTATACTCCGTATCTTACAGGCTGCTAAGAGCTGACCTGTTTCAGGCATACAAGACATCCACTGACCCATTACTGATGGATTTACTGCACGTCAGCAATTCACATCACATCTGAAGTATTTGATTTAGGGAACTAAACCACTTCTGCAACATCAACAACATGGTTTGGAGGGACAGGTATATCTCTCAGAGGATACTGCTGCTGAAGAACGGACTCCCCATCCACATAAAACAAAGTTCATTTCTGTCCATATTCGAGCAGAACATACATCTATGAATGGTAAATGGGACATTTACCCCAGGACTGCCCCCTGTACTACTAATGGACAGAGGCAGCTCCTAAATGCTTTATCCAATGCATGGGTCCCCTCAAATTATCTATGGTATGATCCCATTTATTTTTATTAAGGGTAATCTATAATTATTGACCATGGGATGGGTAAGACCAGTCTATAATCTAATGGGATAGGTTATTTCAAGCACAAAAAGGGAAAATGGCTAGGATTAAAATGGTTCTCGAGGACAGCTAGTCTAGTACTTGCCTATGAACCTGTAGTATCTTTACCCACAGCTCAGAGTCTTCTCATTTGTGCAGAAATTAAATCAGTGAAACATTATATTTGTCTGAACAAACCTCTGTGCTGGAGCAACATCTCTTTCTCAGTATATTATCTGTGTGCTATATACAGTTCAAAACCTTTACAAAATGTTTGGTGGTGTAACTGTGCCTGTTGGCCCAAGTTTTCATTAAAGGTGCTACCCATTCTGACAAATAAATAAGTTAAATAAATAAACTGATTGTGACTTATAACCACTGCTAGTCTAGTTGAATATGAAGAATTGGTCTAGGCCAGCAACATGATAGGAGATCCATTTGGTGTCCTAGCTACCCAGACTTGTGACCCCTATGTTTGTTAGTGTAGTGTCCCTGGCATGCTAGTCTACTGTACAGGGGGTGTGGCTTTTATCCTTTTTTTTTTAAAGGCGATCCTACTGGTATGTTGGTAAAATCCAGCTTAATGAAACACAGATGGCCATTGCATACAGTTGCACAACAGCCAATCTTCAGTGTCTTGTCCGCATGCTTGTTTGTGACTTTAAAATAAAGATTTGATGAAAATGGGGCAGCTTGAGAGCAGAACTGCCCTTGTGCTGGGGGTTGGGATTTGGCTGTTTGTACATCCGCAAGTAGTAGTAGCAGTTGGCAGGACCTGACTGAATGAGTTGTCTGCTAGAAGCCAGATGTATCCTGTTACGTTGATTCTTGACAGTAACATTCTGCAGTCTGTGTCCCACAGGAGCAAGAGAAGAAAGTGCTGTAGCTCTTGAATTGGCAAGACTTTTTGGAATTGCTCTGCAGTGATGATTAATGTGGAATTTCTGTTAAACACACATGATTGTAATTCCCTTACAAATGTCCATGTTTCATGTAGTCAAGTCGTTAAGTTCAAAGTGTTTACTTGTTAGCTCTAACTACACAAGTGGTAATCTGAAGGGTAGATGACTCGTTACTTATTTGGGCTACCAGCGTTATAACCAAAATCTGCTTTTAGTGACCAGTTAACGAAGTAAAACTGGAGGTAACCAATCCAGCTGTTTACTTGTTCTGCAAAGATACCATTACTCTGAGGTTTCACTTTGGCCGGAGTGCTGTGTCTTTCAAAGTAATTCCCATAGTGATACCTGGTGAGGTCTGGTGACAAGGTGGTCCACTGGTGAGAAAGGAACCAGACAAATGACAATATGCATTTCAAAAGCACATAGATTAGCCTATGTGCTATAACTAAGGTTATGAAGAAAATGTAGGCATCAGCTTTTGGATCCCTGGGATCAAGTCTGAGAAAATGTTTCTGTGACAAATAAGATTTGGTGGTCATTCCGTTATGAAATGCATCGTTCAAGCTCTTCAGCTTTACCACACCATATTGAACCAGTGCTGTGTATGAAGTGCAGCACCACATTTTTATTGCTGTGAGACGTTTTCCAGCCATTGTCGAGAAGGAACTGAACAAAGAGTCTTGTGGGCAAGGAGCCTGCATTATGTATTTCATTATTTTCACATGCCAGGCAGTACCTGGTGTGTGTGTGCGTGCATGCACGCACTTGGATGAGTGTGTATGGGGGCATTGCTTGGAAAACTTGCCCCATCATCTCTTTGAATATCTCTTCAAGTGGTACTGGGGAGTAAAAATTACCTCCTTTTTGCTTTGTGACGACTCCTACTCATGGGGGGGGCCTCAAACCTGGGTAATTGTTGGACCATTAGCATCAACAGCCTTTTATACTAAGCCACAGAATGTGGCAAAGTAGAACTTATTAATGTTGTTGTTTTCTTTCAGCTTTTCACGGTTAGGGGTCGCCACAGTGGAACTCCGGTCCGCTAATGATTGGCAGTCGATTTTTTTATGGTGCCGAGGTGCCAGCCCAACCTTCAACGAAGGCACGCCCATTCACGCATGTCTTTCGAACGCCACTCGACCATGGGGAGGACATGCAGACTCCACACAGAAGGCGCTCCAGCCGAGAATCGAACGGGAGAACCTCGACCCGATTTTAACTGTATGGTTCAGTGTGCTGCTTCACGTAGCATTTCCTCACTGGGGGTGCCTTTGAGTATAGCAATATTGTATTGCAATAACCTTCTGTAACATCAGGTCAGGTTAACTGTAGACAGGTAATTATTTTTACATTATAGAAAATATGATATTTAATTTATAAAACATGCAGCTGGTCAGGGAAGGAGTTATTTTTGCAGTTTGTGCACAAAATTGGAGAAGTCCACCTGAAATCCCATGGTACAGAGCAGCCTGACCTTCAGCTCACTTTTTCAGTTGTTTATTGAGCCTGTCTGCAAGTTTCTTATTTACAGCACCTAGCAGCTTTGGCTCTTGATCAGCTGTTTCAATTGCAGAATCCCTCTTGTGGCTAAGGATACATTTCTTTCCCGAATTTCGGCCAAAAACCTAAACATTCTTTGGTCCACATAAGATTCTTCATGTCTGGTTTCCTATGATGCATACCTGACTGCATGTAATCTACCATTATGTGGTTATATGAGGAATGTTATATGTGGAATGATGCAAGTGTTTAATTTCAATGAGCATGTGCAGATTCAGTCTAGACACACATCAACAGAAAGATGTAAAGGTGCAGAATTACTTTATTCTCTACATCTTTTTCTGTGGCCATTGCTAATGCTTCTACATAAACATTTTAGGATGTTTATGTCCTTATCCTTCTACTGTAAGTCCTAGTTGTACGCAGTGCAGGGAATGATTGTATCAGATATCCAGAAAGTAGTGTATTTTTGTTTTTTCCTGCAGTCAGGATTACAGTGAGGCATGCTTGGTACCAAAACTGGCAAAAGCATCTGCATTTCTTTCTTTCAACTTCCATTTCCATTAAGGTCCATGGCACAAAAAATTGCACAGGTGTTTTTTTTATCTTGTTTGTGTCTTCTTTTAACTCTGGCTGCCTGCAGCAGGTTCTTGACAAAGACTTTCTTGGTTCTTGCTCTTCTCAATTAACAAATAGACGCTGATTCGTAGCCGCAGTGATTTGAGACTGTTAGCATTTCCTTAGAAGCAGCTGTATGCTAAAACATCCTGTCTGCCAGAGGCATCATGTGAGCTTCTGGGCCTTGGTCGTCAGAAATTTCGACCCTTTTAACTGAATGAACTGGAAAGTGAAAACTGTAGAGTGTTAGGAATTGGGAAGTTGCTAATGAACAAGAATTCTGTCTCTGCTTGCATGTTCCATACCTGCTGTCATGCTGTTTAGTAAGCAGTTCTATTTGCAGCACAAACAGATGAATTGAGTTGCATTCCTGCTGAGTAATACTCAGGGTCACAGGCTTTGGACTTCCTGACAGGATGTTTTTGGGGCAGGGGATGAGTAACTGAAGTCCAGGAATCTGAAAACTTAAAAGTGACACTTTGGGGAGAGATCCTTTTTCATAGCCAGATGTAGTTCATTTTTTGTAATGTTCAAAACTGAAAGAAAAATAAAAACTCTGTTTAATGAGATCTAATTATTCAGTCTCATTCCTACTTTTCCAGATGTTTTAAATTTTGTTTGTGTGTGTGTGTGTGTGTGTGTGTGTGTGTGTGTGTGTGTGTGTGTGTGTGTGTGTGTGTGTGTGTGTATTACTCAGTAATAATAAACTGAGAGTTTGTCTCCCTTTTTTATCCTTTGGATTCATAGTTTGTTCTTTTGCCCACTCTGTGTTTTGGGGGGGGAGGGGTGCAGGCAAAGTCTGGAACTGACTGAAGAAATGACTGTTTAGTACACTTGTTGTTGCAAGGGTTTTTGTGATTGGAACTGTGCTGTCAGCTGGAATGTATTTAGGAGTAAACCTTGCAGATGCCTAGATGAGTTATTTTGAATGCATGTTACATTCATAGGAGAACTGAAACATTTGAAGATA
This sequence comes from Protopterus annectens, assembly GCF_019279795.1. Lineage (NCBI taxonomy): Eukaryota > Metazoa > Chordata > Ceratodontiformes > Protopteridae > Protopterus > Protopterus annectens. The sequence goes on from NC_056727.1 coordinate 951,869,908, forward strand.
CACTGTAAATTGCCTGCCCCTCCCAGCATGCACCCACATTCCACCAACTCGTTTTATTTTCATAATTCTCAGTCTTGTTGACCAATATTTACTAGTCTTTATCATCAAGTGGTCATGCTGTTGTGTTGTCAGAATAAAGTTTAGAAGTGTGTCTGAGTAAGAGACATATCTTAGAGGTAAAACAACTTGGGAGCCATTATTTTTATTCCTGTGATGTATTAAAAAAGTATTGTGTGTTCACAATATTTTTAGAAAGCTGTTATATGCTTGAGTCTAGGAGGAAACATGATTGTGTCTTGTTTGTAGCACATTCCTTATTTGGACTGCCGAAAGAAGTCCTGTGACCTTAGTGCAGCAATAGTTTGCTTCTAGTATGGGAGTAGTATGGGAGTAGTCTAATTGGCTGCTTCTGCATTTCCCACTGTTTCTGTGTCTTAATGGTTCAAGAATGTGTCCAGGTTTTTTTGAAGTGTACAGAGTCATATAAATACAAGTCAGGCTAAGCAGGGATTTTCTAGAGTCCTCCTGTTTTGTGTCCCTTAATTGCATACCTTCCTCGTTCACGTTTTCGGTCTAGATTTTTCAAGCCATGTGCCATATAAAACAATGGCAGGTATTTAAGGGGCGTATTTATTTATTTATTAACATTTGATTAACAGGAAAATCTGACTGGATTAGGAGCCCATTTTCAGCAGAGGCCTGAGGAGAAAATCTCCAAAGTAGTCCAAAACATTTTAAGAACAATCATTTTACAATCTTTCTATTATACATAATATAAAAACCTTGAACAGATAAGAGTTGTCAGACAATGATTTTATATTTAGAGAAAGTTTAGCCAGTTTATAGAGAAATTTAAGTTAGTATAATACAAACAGGAATTGCTAAACAAATTAAAGCAGGCTTTTTGTATATTTATAGAGAAAGATGGGAGATAACGTGATACATGTAACGAAGTGAGTGAAGAAGAGAAAGTCAAGGAGGTGTAAGGTATGAAAAGTTATTTGTTCACATTTAGGGATCTAGTTTATCCTAGTGTTGAGCAAAAACAGATCCAGCTTTTGGCTAGGAAGTCTGTCAGAATGGTTTTGAAGGATGGGAGGGAGGGAATAGACCTGATGGGTACAGGTAAGGAGTTCCAGGCCTTAGCAATATGGCGAGAGTACAGACAATGCCCAGCAGATTTGATTGGTTTGTGGACAGAAAGTAGTTTTTGGTCATTGGATTGTAACAACTGACTGGGAACATAGCTGTGTAGAATGCTATTTAGTGTTGGAAAAGCATATGGGTTCTAGATAATTTTATAAATATAGGGGATATCTCACAATTCAGCCGAAATCTGTTCCAGAACTGCAGTTGAATTGCGAGACACCATTTCCCATACAAATGTATGGAAAATGGTTTAATTCATTCCTGGCTGAAACAAAATTAAAAAATATACTAAATTTTTTTTTTAAATATAGCCGACGATGATTTGCAGTGTCGAACATCTTTTAAATGGAGGAGAAGATGAGGAGGAGGAATGGAGGACTACTGTACATTCCTAAAACTATGGCTCATATGTCGCATACAAATTTATTTGATGTTAAATCCATTCAAGAATGCAGGCTAACATGTTTCCTGTCCAGCTAAAATCCATGCTCGTTACATCACTGTGCTATAGCAGTTATGAAATAAATATCTGTTTTCTCGGATTTTGATTTAATGTTTAATTTAGTTCACTTTAATGTGATATAAATTATAACTTAAAACATCTTACAACAGTTTCCTGTCCACACCCCCAAAATAAATAATAACACAAAGTACAGTGTACACTGACATGTTTGTTATTTTAATCCCTCTCCAAGACTTTGCTCAGCGGCTCCTCTACCTGGCTCATTCATTCAGGTGAGTTGGCATCATACACGTGTGCCTATTCTTTGCCCAGCCCCACCAGTGTCCATGCTAAAAACTGAAGATGGGTCACTATATTTACACTATTTACAGAGTCCACTTAGTCTTTAGTTGTTGGAAGAGGGGTCCTCACCCTGTCCTGCTTGTTCCCTCTGTTTTTGGTAGGTGTAGGTGAAAAAAATTTGTCCAGAGTGACTTGTCTGTCCTTTTTCAGGATGGGCTTGAAGTGGTGCATGACTGTGTTGTTAAACAAGTCCGTCATCCTGTTAACTTCACCTGTGTTAGGGTGCCACTCCAAGACTTTAGCCTGCACCTTCTCCCAGTTGGATAAAAGCTGTTGGCATAGGTTCTTTTGCACTGGCATCCTCTTCTTTTGAAGTAATTTCCCTTTTTCTCCTTGAATTGCTCATTGCAAAGTGCTGTGAGTGCCTCCATTGTGAGCTCATCATCATGGTCTTGTAGAAGTTCCTCCACATCTGCCTCATCCACCTCCCCTATGTCCATGTGCTCTGCTGTACAAATGATGTCTTGCAGCACTTTAGCTGCTTCATCCACGATTCCTCCCTGGGAAAAGGAAGGAACCAGTTTCCTCCAAGCTGAATGAAGGGCTTTCTGTGACACTCCATCCCAGGCACTTTAGATGAATGATATGCCATGAAGAATGTTGAACTCAGTTTTCCAGAAGTCCTTCAATGTTTTATCTGAAGAATGGGTCACATCGAAGACCCTTGAAGAGAGTGCTTTTGTGTAGAGCTTCTTGAAGAACGTATTGACTTGTTGAGCCATAGGTTAATTGAGAGACGTTGTGTTAGGAGGCAGGAACTGAACCTTGATGAAATCGTTGTCTAGCTGAAGAATATCCTCTAAATCTTGTATGTGGGCAGAGGTGTTGTCCAGAAGAAGAGGAGGAGCTTTCATTGGCAAATGGTTCTCTGTCACGTACTTCTTGACACTTGGAGCAAACTCCTCAAATTCAGTCGCTGGAAACTGAGTGGTCTACCCAAGCTTTGGTGTTTGATTTCCACATTACAGGTAGTTTTGAGTTTAATTTTTTCAAAACATCTTGGGTTTTCTGAGTGATACACCAGCAGAGGCTTCAGCTTGAAGTCTCCACTGGCGTTTGCTGCCAGGAGGAGTGTGAGCCTATCTTTTTCATGGGCTTGTGACCTGGAATACTAGTGGGTTATGCAAGTTCTACCTGGCAATCTCTTCCAGAAAAGCCCCTTTTCATCACAGTTAACATTCTCTTCTGGCAGATAGCCTTCTCTCTCTTTCAGATCTTCACATTCCTTGAGAAATTTCTATGCCCCTTTGTCAGCACTAGCTGCCTCTCCTTGTCTCAGAACACTGTGGATCCCACTTTAATCTGTGGACCCATCCCCTACTTGCTTTTAGTTCCTCTGTTTGTGTGAGCTACTTCCTGAAGTTTGTTTTTTGTAGGCCTTCAAAGATGAGCTTGGCTTTCTCACAGATCATGGTCTGAGTTACTGGATCTAGACAAGAAGCATCTTCTCCATATCTTCATGAATTGTTTTTCTGTGTTTGTCCAAATTCTTTGTTCCTCCTTTTGACACCTTAGCACCCATGATGCTGTCTCTATTTTTCCAAAATGTTGAGACGGTAGACCTAGGCACGCCATACTTTCCTGCTATTTGTCCTGTTTTACCTCCTCTCTCAGTTTTACCTGTGATTTCTTTCTTCTTTTCAATGCTCTGCCATTTTAGTTTTCCTGCCGGTATCACTTTTCTTTTCACTCTTCTTTGGTCCCATTTCTTCACTTCTTCGCGACACTTAAAAGAAACAACTGCACTACATAAGCAACACAACAACAACAGAAAACAATGAACAACTTTTCAGCCTCCTTTCTGGATCGAATTGCTTGATGGTGGTTGAATTGTGGGACGCCCAGGCGGCCAAAAGCACGGTTGAATTGCGAATTGGTTGAGTTGCGAGGTGGTTGAATTGTGAGGTACCACCTGTAGTAAGAAGCTGCATGTATTTTAGTTAGTGGGGTAGTTCTAACCAATTTAGGCATTTTAGTGCTATACATTGGTGGGTTCTGAGAGGGGTATTTGCTGTAAATTTAGCAACTTTGTTACAGCATTGTTCATTTTAAATTTGTAATGCCTGAAGGTTAGGAAGGATGGGTGTGCCATGAAGTGTGGGGAGGAGAGGAGTAGTGGCAAGTATAGCTTTAGTTGCATTGGTGAGAAAGCTTTTGGCTCTATAAAGCATCCCATAATTTTTGATGAGTTTTTCTAATGCATTTTGTATATGCAGGTCGAATTTAAGATTATCACCCACTATTATCCCTAAGAAGTTGCTATTAGAAGTGACTTCAGTGGTTGTATTATCAAGATTAGCTGATCATTGTTGATGTGCTTTGTGGTACTTGGTGGAAAACTAGATGATGGTGGGTTTTTTTTTTTTGTTTGTTTTTTTTTGTTTTTTGGCATTCCTGTTGTGTACACCTGTGAAACATGACTTTAGTTTGTCTCTAGCATGCCATGGTGTTTGCAGAAAGCTGTGATATAGTAAGACTTGGTATCCCAGTAAATAAGTGAAAGTATAGCTGTCTTTGGTTGCATCCTAGTAAATTCACTAATACTTTCCAGTCTCCATCCATCCTCCATTAACCATAAAGTCTCTTTCTCATTCTCATAGTGGCACAGTCATCCTTTACAACTCTTGGTCTCCTAGGACACCAAGAGTGGGAAATGAAAGCCAGGAATTTCAGCCATTATCTAGCAGGGGATATAATTTCTATTTGCTTCTAATACTCACCCTTTTGGTTAAAAAGCATAGCATGGTGCCCACTGTGCTGGACACGGTGTGACTGCAAACTTCTAAACATCCATGATTTCTTCTCCGTGGAATGTATACTGTCATCATGGTGAACTTGTCCTTCCAGAGTTCTGATCGTAGTATCTGCAGTACCTGGTCTTCACTTAGTAGGAACTGTTGCATTGCGGCACACTACCAACATCCACTCCACCTTAAGATAGGCAAGTCAACTTCAGCTACTCACTCCCATATTTCCCTGGCCAATTTCATCAGTACCGTGGCCACTGAGTGACCTATGTTCTAGTGAGGTATTTCTGCGGCCTTTCCAGTTGTAGGGTAAATAGATAAGAATCAGCACCACAGTTATCTGCAAACAATGATTCCACAAGCCAGGATGCTAATAAAGTAGTATTTTCTTCATTACTCTCTAAATTAGGAAAAAAGAGGACATCCAAGATAAGGCTCCTATCGGAAATAAATCATTTTCAATGCCAAACACGTTTTCATCCATATTAATTTGTCATAAGTTTGAAGTGTTTAATTACACTACCAACAGTGGTATCATATTCTAGGTTCATAAGTTCATAGGTTGGTACTAGGCCATCAGCCTTAGGACCTATACGAGCGTAGCCACAACAATTCCCTGGCTATTTCTTCCCACACTAATTTACTTCCCTGGACCCCTGTCTAGCAGGGCGATTGACGTGATCCCTGGGGTGAATTTCCTTTCTCCCATCCAATTATCAAGGTTCCTTTTGAAGAGGGCCAAAGAGGCGCTCTCCTTGACATGTATGGGTAGTTTGTTCCAGAGTCTGGGGAGTCTCTGGGTCAGGAACCTATCCCTCCAGCATGTTTTGTTTATTGTGATGACGAGGTTTAGATCCCTGGAGCGTGTGGCTCTGAGGGATTGGGATTTCTTTAAGTGTAGCATGTCCAACAGCTCTGAGTTTGAAATGGCCTTGTATGTTAAGCAGAGAGAGCCTTGGAGTAGACTATATGCGACAAGAGTATAGCTGGAGTTTTTTAAGGCGGTCAGCATAGGGCATCTGCTTTAGGCCTGTGATTCTTATAGTGAGGTATTTCTGCGGCCTTTTCAGTTCTTGCAGATGTCTTGAGAGGTACATACCAAATGGGGCGTTGTATTCTATAATGGGTCTAATGAGGGATGAGTACACTGGGACAATGACCTCCTTTTTTCTGGATGAAAAGCCCTTAGTGATGAGGTGTGCCACATAGAAGGATTTCCTGACTGTTGTGGCAATGTGGTAATTGAAGGTGAGACCACTATCCACCTGTGTCCCTAAGTCTCTTATCACACTTTCATTGTTTAGTGTACTGCCACCTATGTGGTAATTCACGGGTACATGTTTTTTTCCCAAAGGGGATAACTGTACATTTCTTGGCATTGAGCTTGAGCCCATGGCTCTGGCACCAAGCATCTGTTTCTATAAGGCCCTTTTGTAGAGTATCGACATAATTTGGGGATTCAATAATGGCTCCCAGTTTGCAGTCATCTGCAAACTTTGTTAGCCAGACCCTTAGAGTTGGCCTGTACTTTAGAGAAGTAGATGCCAAACAAGAGAGGTCCCAGGACTGAACCCTGAGGTACTCCACTTGTCGCTTGTCTGGAGCTGGATTTGGAGTCGACTACTTTTACAGTGGGGGTTCTGTCAGTAAACCAGTTGGCAACCCATCGAGTGATGTAGGGATTAATGCCCAGCTTAGTAAGTTTATCTATGATTCCAGAGTAGAGGATGGTGTTGAAGGCCTTGGCGAGGATCACCTTACCCTTGTCCACGGCTCTGGAGACTGATTCAAAGACGTCAATCAGGTTCAGGAGACAAGATCAGCCCTTCACGAAACCAAACTGTATGGAGTCCAGTGTTTGAAGGTTGCCAGTGTCTTTGTTTATAAGTTCCATGATAATGCATTCCATGGCCTTGCAGATCAGACTGATGGGGCGGTAGATCCTGGGATCCAAGGTGGATCCCCCCTTGTGGAGTGGGATAACTGTAGCTGTGTACCACTCAGTGGGCACGAAGCCTGAGGTGAGGCTATGATTAAACATGACGCTTAGGTGAGGTGCCAGTTCATTTTGTAGTTCATGTAGTACACAGCCTGGGATGTCGTCTGTTCCCAGGGATGCTGTATTCTTAACTTTGGAGAGTGCATTTTTTACCTATGTGGCTGTTATTACTGGAATTCGGCAATCTTTTGGTATTGAGATGGGCCCTTTAGTGAGCGAGAGGGGGATGAAGTTTGTACTGAATCGATCTGCCAGGATGTTGGCAATATCCTTGGGATCAGTATATTTAATGTCATTCTGTTGTAGCTCAGAGCAGATCTGAGCATTGCCATTTAGGTTCTTGCCATAGCTGTAGAATGCCTTGTGGTTGTCTTCGGAATCTTTGGCAATTTTATTTTTGTAACCAGCTTTGGAGGATTTTATGAGGGATCTCAGCTTCTTACTGAGGCTGGTAAGGGAGTTTTTTGCATCCTGGGATTTTCCTCTCTTCTGCAACAGTTTCTTCCTTTTGTTGTAAAGTTTGTTTATGGCAAGGGACCACCAGATTGGCTTCCTTTGTTTGGAGGAGAGCGTCTTGGTTCTATTGGGATGGCACGATTCATGCACGAGTCAGATTATAGTCGTTATTTATGTAAGGCATTTGAAAAGCTATCAGAGATGGCTGAAGACAAGTACATCTTAATTCTGAAAGTGGAAATTAATGATAGACTATTAAAAAAGTGGGATTATCTAAATATTATGCTGAAAAATGTAGAAAATTGGAAAAAACACTGATGGTTACATCAGTTCTGTCCTTACAAGATATAGAAGTAGTCCGTGACAGTGTTGAAAGCTAGACTTACTTATTTGCTAAAGATTTTAAGGATAAAGAACACCTGTGTAGAAAGGGCAAGCTACACCTTAACATGGCATGAGCAAGTCCTGGTGACAAAAATAAAATCTGCATTCAGCTGTGTCATTAGTCGGCAGGCTGTGCAGGGCAAAGAGTTTAAAAGCACATGCAAATGCTGTCTGTGCAGAAATGTAAGACTTCAAATGATATGGGAATAGAAATGTGGACTGAAATCAGAAAAAAAACTAAGGGTGATTGTAAGACTGTAAAAGGTTATTCACACTGAAGATTATATTGATTACCAATATTTAGACAGCTTAATATTGTTGAAAGTGTATCTATATTCATAAAAATAATTGGAAGATAGCATGAGGCAGTTAGATTTACAGTCTTCATCGGGTAACTTAACTGTATGTTGGCAAGACTAGAGCTTGCCGGGACAGAACTTTAAATATTTGGATAATTGTACCACAATCTTGAAATCTGCTGCAGGATAGAGTCAAGTGAAATCCTGCTTCTGGTTTCTTCAAACTAAACAGTATAGATTGGAATTGGAAAACATAACCAGAATGCAGCAAGTAGTATAGGTTCCCTTGCAAGAAAGGTTTGCCCTTTGCTTTCTCATACAAGGAGAAAAAAAATAGTTTAGTTTCTCTTCTAATGTGGGGGATCATTGCCTGAGGGAAAATGTCTTCTGAGTAAAGGCTAAAAATTATTGTAAAAAATAAACACTAAGAATAGGGTTTGGGTGTTAAAGTATATGATGATTTAAAAAATATTTGTGCGTAATATGTGCGACTATTACTTGTTAAAATGCTCTGTTAAGCCATAAATAACCAAAACAGTAAAGATCAAGTTTTCCAGGAAAAGAGGAGTCATTTTGTATGTGTTTCTTCAGAAACACTGCAGATGATAGGTTAACCACCATCAGTCTAACTCCACTTGCACTTGGTAACCATTATGTAATAAAGCAGTAACCGCCGATGTGGTATGGTATATTGAAGATTTACCCACGGTTGGTGTGGTTTAATCATGAGGGCGAAGACAGAGTGATTAAACAAAGGCAACTGTGGGTAAATCTTCAATATACCACAACTACAGAGTTGGTTATTGCCATTATACAATGACAATATTTAAAAAAAAAAATACTTTTCTTAAATGTCTTTGTATAACGGCAGATTACTGTTCTTACACCGGTTGTGGTATACTGATTCTTCGTTTTGATGTACTGCGCATGCGTATGGGACTTGCGTTTCCACGCATACCCAGTACATCAATGCTTTGAAACGGAAGCAATGAAGAAAAGAAAGTCTCCGTTGCTCCGTTTTCTCTCTCTTTTTTTTTTAATTGTATTAAAAAAAAAGGTTTTGGGGCACTTTATACCATCTGAAAAAAGTCCAGGTGACCGGACCTTTTTCCATTGGTATATTGTGAGATTTACAACAGGTACGCTGGTTGGACTAGGCCAATTAGTGTGCGCTTTTTCGAATAGTAATTGGGCGTCCTTGTATAATAAAAAGTAAACCTCATTCTAAAGTATAAGAAGAACATTCTTATGAAATAACCTGGACAAGACATTTGTGAGATATGGAATAGATAGGTCAGGCACAACCTCTGAAAGAATTTCATTGAGAAAATAAAGAATAGTTTTGAAAAAACTGCACGTAACAATGAAGTGGAAAACAAAGGACTGTAAAAAAAATATATGAATAAGAGGCATACAAACTGTATAGTGAACTGTACTGTATTGTGAGCAGCAGGAGAAGTGACTAATGGAATGACTATTTTAAGGCTAAATAAAGTGATAAAAGGTACTGGTACGATAGAAATGAAGATTTGTTTTTTAATAAGATGAGAACCTGAAGTTTCCAAACAGGGAACAGTCTTAATTTTATTTCATGCAACCTTCTTAAAACTGAATAATTTTTGAATAGGCTGGTGCATATGGAAAGGGTAATCCTAAAGTGTGGGTTGACTGGGATCATACTTTCCCATCAGAGGCTTTAGTGACTTAGTCCCAGTTGTGTAATGTAAAGCATAGATGGCTGTTACACTACTAGAAGAAGGGGCCACACACATGCACGCGCACACACACACACACACACACACACACACACACACACACACACACACACTAACAACCTGATTGAAAACAAAGCATTTGGGCTGCATTTTGCATTCAGGGAAGTACATTTAAACTATGTTTTAAATATTGCACTTATCTTGCCATTTAAATCAGTTTTGTATTTCCTACTATGTTCTGTATCTGAAATTAAAGCTATTAATTGAAGGCATTTTTATAGTTGCAGTGCTTTATAGTATAATATCGTCAAGTGTTTCAGTGTTCTGCCTAGGTATTTACATAATTTATCAGTAGGCTGTCATGTTGTTGCATTTTTACTCTCTCTCCTGAACTTTTTTCCAGCCATACTTTTCCTGTTGCATTTTTAAACTTGGATGCTTTTGAGTTGCCTGCCCTACTGTACATCTGTCCTTGGAAGCTCTTCCCAGTTTCATGTTCTGTATACCTAGCATTAGAAGCTCCTCCCAGGCTTATTTTCTTTGCTCATCTTACTAAGTAATGACAGATGAAACTGGGTAGGCCCTCCCCTTAGGTTGTTGGCGTATTTTGAAATTGCCTTAGAGTGTGTGTTCCTCATTGCTGGTTTGTCTGCCTTTGAATTGCTGTGTAATTACTTCTGTTTAGTGGTTACATTTGTTTCTGGTACCTCTTCATTTTTGCATAACTAAAGTGTGTTTTTTCATTAAGAAGACTGGGACTGCAATTCTAGTTTGCAATGTAGTCTGGTCTGTCCAAGTTGTGAAGCATACAGGAAGGCTTAAAGTGAGATTTTTATCAGCCTGAGGGCTTTTTTTAGTGGTTTAGTTGTTTGTTGTTAATCTGTACTTGAGTTACTTTTTGCAGTGCTTTTATATTAAGAAATTCCAGAATCATCTGTCATGTGGCAGAAGGTATTTACCTGGTCTCACTGAGTTGGAAAGCACTCCAGGGAACTCAGTGTAGTCACGGCCGGCCTTGGGCATAGGCGAACTAGGCAACCGCCTTGGGCGCCATACAGGCCAGTCTTGTAAAGGGCACAATTTTTATTTAGGTATTTTTCTCAGGCAGGCCATAAAGTTTGCATGTTCCCGCCCACTTTTACAGATGCAGCAGTAGGCTTCAACAATTTAAACAACAACAACAAAAAAAACGTTCTTTACTACGCGGTACAAGTCTTCTCCTTTAAGGAGGTAAGGTTAATGATCGATAATGCAGAAAATCTGCATTGCCTCTGTGGAGTGAAGATTAGGAAATCTGCTTAGGTGGTGTTTTTGCTGGGGTCATTTTTGTTGCCCCTTGTGCTGCAGACTCACCTTATTACTTGATACATGTGAATTATCGTCCCAGCTACTAGTTCAGCGCCCAATTGCATACTGTGCTGCTGTTACGAGATGCACAGCACTGTAATGTTAGGTATACCCAAGTCCATTTTTCTTTCAGTTCCCAAACTGGATTAAAACATGCTGTTCTCGGCGGTTAGCAAACAAAATGCAAGCAGATGAGCCAGTAAAGGACGTAAATAAGGACGCTCTTTTCCCTTGCTCTCTGGAAACATTTCCAAGAGATCGTGACTTATTGCAACATCCAGAATGTTGCAGACTGTTTTCAGCATCAAGTATTGCTTACTTGCAGGGATGGATACAAAGTGTCACTGAAGCTGCTTGCCTGCTTCTTTTTCATTATGATAAAGGGTTTTCTTCATTTTATGATGCACAGGGAGCTGTGTTTAGTGCCAAAACTCCTCACTCTCCTAACATGTGGTGTGTTGTCGGCAAGGGAGCCCGCAGGATTTTTTGCAGGGGGGTGCAAACCCAGAGCTCCACCCACATAGCTCACCCCGCCCCCTACCAACACAGCCCCGCCCAAGTCCACCCACCCAAGCCCCGCCCACACAGCCATTCCAGTGTCCCATTACTTGGCTATTTCTCCCCATTTACTGTAGACACTATTCAAATGTGTGCATACTGTGTTCTGCTTTAGTTCTACAATGATTACAGGCAGTTGGATTTAAATTTACAACTTTTATTTCAAACATTATAGCCCAAACACTGAGACATTTACTAAACCTAAACAAAGCAATAGTCTTTCAATGAAAACAGACTTGGCATTAAAGCTTCTCTACTTTTGAAACTCACATTCAATGAAACGGCATTGAAACCCACATTCAAAGAAAATGCATCTGGCCAGTGGCAGGTTATTTACCTTTGAACTGTTTAAGCAATAGGCTCCTTGCACCGTTAGGGCCATGCAAAAGTTATTTGCTTTACCTGATTGTATTAATTATAATATATAATTGAATTATATCCCTTGTATTATACAGCAACACTTGTATATTTCAGTGTTTCATCTACAAATTCAGTGCCTGCTGCCATCAAAGAATAAATTGCCTATGTTAAATTAAAAAATGGTAAGCTGGTATATTGCAATAGAAAATGGATGACAAGCTGAAAACAGGTTCATAGTTAGGCATCTCATCCAAAGGAGGACATCCTGAGGACTGCAGCATACAAATGTATATGCTGTAGGAATAGAACCTCAAGCCTTTACATTAAGATGCAAGTATTCTACTTGTGGTGCTACTAACATAGCTTTAAAACTTTATACCACAATAGAGATACCATTTGCTAAACAAAATGGTTGCACATTGTAAATAGACTTGGCATGAGCAGCAGTGAACTTTGCTTCCTAAAAACTCACAGTTCCTTGAAAATGCACTTGAAAATTCCACCTGCTAACTCTAACTTGGGCATTTCACTTTCTCTCTCTCTCTCTCTTACAAAGATACCACACCCCTCAAGGCTTCACCCTTAGTGCAAGAAATCTTGACAAAGCCTAAAATAAATAGGGACAAATTATAAATATGGCTCTCAGAAAATTGCAAGAGTAACAGGATTTGTGTTAGTATGCATTTTCTAAATGACATGACATCTAAAACTGAAATGTCTCATTATTTAGCAACTTCAATCCTTTTAAGAGGAATATGGGGCAAAAATCTGGACAGCTGAGGGGTATGCTACCTCCCTCATACACACACCAAATAATTCTGGTCAGACTTGAATTAGTTCTGGGAAGGTTGCACTGAACGGCACCGTGCTTGATCTGAAGTGGGTGAAATCCTGGTAGCTAGTGATTGCAGCTCAGCAATGTGGAGCATTAAAGCATTTTTAGCAGAGCATTGTTTCATCACTACCTATTGTGTTTGCACATAAGCTGTAGTCATTTCAAACATTTGCCTTTTTTTGATTACTACAGAGTACATTTACTCACCAGAGCTATTGTGTTTTGACTTCATTGTGGAGCTAGTTGTTGCAGGGCTTGGCTTTTAAGTAAGGTAGCAATGCTTATTTACCATATACCATTAAAGCCACCCAACTACAAGTGTACTAACACAGACACTGCTATAAGACACTGGTCTCCAATAAAATGTAATGAGCTTCTGAAAATACTGTAATCCTGTCCTTATTACAAATACTGTCATATGCATTTCAATACCCAAGGCTTATACATTATCTAGCTATGTAAATATTCTCTGCATGGCAACGAAAAGGCTTTCAATGCTAGCAATTCTTTAACAATATGCTTACTAAAACTTACTTGCATCTTACAATCTCCGACAAGCTTACCTGATGTTCATTAAACCATGGCTACTTAAACAGAGCAACAGGACACTGTGATAGCATGCAGTTCCTGAATAATAAGAAGCATAAATCAACAGTATAAAAATCTGATAGAAAACCAGAACATTTTGCAAAATCAAGGACAGATGAAAAGCCACGGTCATATTTGTGATCTACCTTGGATGGGGGAATACTCTGCACATACTGCATAACTGCTTCTTGCCTTCCTTGGACACATCCCGAGCCACTACAATGGGGGCTGGGGTGCAATAAGTATGTCATAATTTGAAGGCTCTGACACTCCTACCTCTCAACTTCAGAGCAAGAAATCTGGACAAATACATAGAACTAGAAGTGGGACACAGGCCCAAAAATAAGGCCAATTTTAAATATTGCTCTTATTAACTTAATAGAACAGGTAGATCTTGCATTAGTACAAATTTTCTGAAGGGTATAAAATCTGAAACTCAAATGTCTGCCATTATTTTCTAACTTCAATCTTTAATGACTTGCCACTAATTTGCCAGAAACCACAATTTTATGAAAAACAGACCAAAATGTGATGCAAAAATACCTGTCAAAAAAGGGACACCTTTTTAATATTAACAGTTAACTTGAAGCAGCTAACAAAATAAGAGCATCCACATGCATTTCTGAAATAAAGGTAATCTACAACTGATCATTACAGTTATAATTGTAAACCCTCCACATTTTCTTCCAAAATTGCCATTTTGGAGGAGGCATTATTAGGGGAGAGCAAGAGCAACATTTTGAGACAGAATTGGGGACAATTGAGATGTTTGGATATTCCTAATCTACAAAGTGATTTGCACGTACCTCTCAACCTCTTAATGCAGGAAATCTGAACAAGGCCAAATATATTGGGGAACATAGAAACACTACTGAAAATTGCTCTTATATAAACTTAGTCTTGCATTAGCATGCATTTTTCTGAAGGTTATGACATCTGAAACGCAATGTCTGTCATTTAATGGCTTCATTCCTAAATGATTTGCTAGAAAACCACAAATTTTGAGAAACAAACCAAAAATAAGCAGCAAATATCTATTAATTCTGCAAAGATATGGACAACTGAGAGGTATAGTTCAACCGGGGCTGTCTGAGTTTGCTATCCCCCCCTCACAAAATCATGGTCAAATGGAGCCTCCCCCCCCCCCCCCCTGCAGCCATTCCAATGTCCCATTCCTTGGTTATTTTGCCCCATTTACCATAAACACTAATGTGCATACTGCTTTACTTCTGCGATGATTTAGGATTTCATTTGAAAGTTATTTTGCATTTTACAGCACAAACCCTAATACACATCTGTTAAAGCAATGCAGTCTCAATGAAAATAGACTAACATTAATACTTCTCTGCCCTTGAAACTCACATGCATTGAAACAGCACCGAAACCCACTTTCAGAGAAAATACATTTTGCCAATTGCAAATATTAACCCTGGGCTGTCTTCAAAATCATAGGCCCCTCGAACATAACATACACATGCTCTTTGATACACCTTCCTGACTGTATTACATTATATTCCTTGTACAATACAGTTGTTAAAGGGCATTTTAAATTTATTGTTTTGAAAATTTTTCCAGTAAACAAAGAAACAAAAAGCATCCACCAATGACAAAATTGCCCAATTCAGAACATTTCCATCATAAAGTCTACTCAAGTCCACCAGTATCAGTAAAAAATACACAATCTCTGTAGTAAAATCCACATTGAAGAAATTTGTAACTAATAGAGGTTGCTGCTAGCAAACACTTTATATGTTATTGTTTAATCTACAAATAAAGTGCCCGTTACCCTTGAAGAATAAATTGCCTTTGTTGCATGCAGTAAAATGAAAAGCTAGTAATACCGCAATAGAGAATGGATAGCAAACTGTTAACAGGTTCATAGTTACTAGGTATCTTTGCCAAAAGGACTGCAGCATCCACCCCCTTTACAACACAATACAGCATCAGCAATGCATTTACCTACTGCGGGAGTAGAACCCACAGCCTTCAGCATCTAAAGCAAGTACACTATCTGTTGTGCTATTAATGTAAGCAGACTAAACATAATCAGCACTAAACTTTTGCTCCCCTGCAGCTCTCAGCTCCTTGTAAAATCTACTCGACACTCAGCTGTATCTCTGAACATTGCAGCACAAGAAATCTGGAAAAAGTCGAAATTTATTGGGGGGGGGGGGCAAAAGGCCAAACAACAGGGACACATTTTAAACATTGCTTGTATAATGTTCGAAAATTGCTAGAATAAAATGCTGCATTACCACCATACATTTCACTGCCACGACTTGAACCCAGGAGACCCCATGCAAAAGTCAAAGCAACATACCACTACGCCAAATCAGCTGTTTTGTGAAAGAGGAAGACTGAAACTTTACCATTTAGTGAATTCAGTTCTCACCGTAGCACAGCTGTCAACCTCTTAGCACAAAAGACCTGAACAAAGCCAATAATGGGTGACTACAACCACCAAACATTCAGTGAATTCAGTTCTCACCATAGCTCTCAACCTCTTAGCAAATAACACCCGGACAAAGCCAGTAATGAGAGAATATAGCCCCCAAACATTTTCAGTGAAATCAGTTCTTACCATAGCTCACAACATTAGCCAAAAACCTGGATGAAGCCAATAAATACCTGGATGAAGCCAATAAATACCTGAACAAAGTCAATACTGGGTGAATACAGCCCCCAAACATATTCAGTGAATTCAATTCTTACCATAACTCTCAACCCTAGCACAAAACCTGGATGAAGCCAATAATGGGGGGGAATACAGTCCCAAACACAGGGATACATTTCAAATATCCATCTTGTACACTTACAAAATTGCTAGAATAAAAGCTTGCTTTTGTTACCATACACTTTCTGAAGAAAAGAAGTCCAATATTGAAATGTGTCCATTTACATTTATTAACCAGGAAAGTCTGACTTTGAAAACAAAAAAGCAATTTTTTTTTAGCAGAGGCCCAGGGAGAAACACTCCAGACAGCCAAGAATATAACCAAATAATAACACTTAGCTGTCAGGCAACAAGGACACAAATGCAGAAACCACAGATTTTATGAGGAACAGAAAAGGTATGAGGGAAAATCCTGAAATATTTTTACAAATGGTGGTGGGTAGGGAATTCAGGCTCTTGCCACTTGGGCCCAAGGTACAGAGTTCAAGCCTTATTCTCTACCTACCACCATGTACACCTGGGGCATTTCACACACACACACACACACACACACACACACACACACACACACACACACACACACACACACACACACACAATCTTTCCTGCATAATCTGTCTAACCTGAACGGGTCCCATCTTCCGTTCCCGCTCAAACATCTTGTCTTCCTGGCTGCATAATCCATCTTCCGTTCCCGCTCAAATATCCTGTCTTCGCTTTCACATAGCGATGATGTCCTGTCTTCGCTTTCACATAGCGATGATGTCAGCCCATCTAGTCTAGTTCCCGCGATGATGTCAGCATGCCTACCCGCGATCTTCTTAAAGAAGAACGCACAAAAAAATAAATGCTCAGCCACAAAAAAAAAAACTGTTTGAAATGCTTAGCAGATTCCAGGGGGGTGCAAGTGCACCCCCTTGCACCTGCCTGCGGGCGCCCTTGGTTGTCGGACTACTTGGTCTGCCGAGAAGGAGACATCCACATTTTGTTATGTTAGAAATGCCTGTCTTGTTAATAAACATTTTGAGGTCTTGCAGTTTGGTTGATCCAGCCTCGCATAAACAGACAGTGTAACCTGCCGTGTAATGTAAGTCATTCAGTAATGCACTGTAAATACGTTCTTCTAAATTTTATATGGCTGAAAAAAGTAGAGCAGTGGTGGTGCTGCGGTAGTGTTGTCGCCTCACAGTTAGACGTTGCCCGTTCGATTCTCAGAGCGTCTTCTGTGTGACGACATGCGTGAATGGGCGTTCCTTCATTGAAGGTTGTGCGTTAGGCCCGGCAAGCCAGTACGTAAAAATCTACTGCCAATCATTAGCGGACTGGAGTTCCGCTGTGGCGACCCCTAACCGGGAAAAGCCGAAAGTGTCAAGTATCATCAACCATTGAGTTATTTAATCGTGAGTGCATAATAATTTTCTTTTTCTTTCTTTAATTGTAAATCATGAAAATGAGCCTGCAGAGTGCATCTGGGGCCTCCAGGTGCAGGCAACAAAAACATTCCTAACAAGTATCCAGGAAGGGCTCCCAGTTCTCATAAACTATTTTACTCTTAGAAGTGCTTTCCATTCAAAATGTTGTTTGTAGCTGGGATATTCTGGTGTGAATGGCCTAGTGTGCTTTTTAGCTTCATCTAATGACTTGTTTGCTTGTTCTTGTTCAGGTCAAACACCCATTTGCCCCAAGGCCTATAGTGCTTTAATTTCACTACAAGCCTTGCAGAAATCATTGAATACCAGAGTTTTTGGTAGAGATGGGGTAGCTGTAACCTGGAGCAATTCAAGGAAGGCATCTGCTCTACCATCGTTCATGACAGAAAATAACAAGCTAAGTGGTCCAGGAATAGTAGTAAATCTGCAAGTATGAGTGCAAAAGTTTATGAGCGTTCAGTTTCTCTTCATAGTAAATAAAGTGACATCAGAACAAAACAAGAGTTTGACAGCTGGTGTACAATAGGGAACATGTTGCACACACTAATGTTTCTATATTGTTGATCTAGCATGTCCTTTAGATGCATAGTTCTACTGCAGTTTGTAAAGAAGTTAGAAATCTGGTCACACTAGTGAGGGGCTGACAAAAATGGTCAAGAACAATCTTATGTTAGCTTAGATTTAATTGTAAAATTGTATACACGTCTGACAGGAAAAGGACTTGAAGATAGTGTTGGGCAGTGCGAGAGTGTGATATACAGTAGTTTTGGAGGCAAGGAAGCAAGATGATCAGTGAATAAGATCAAATTGGTGCCATTTTGGTGTATGACTAGTCATCACAGAGCCTTACCTTCACCAATGCATTAATTTCTAAATGCTGATTTGGAATATTGAAGTATGAGTAAGGAACAAGTTAAAGTATACAGGATAGATCAGCAGCATCTAGAACAAGAGCATCAAAAGTAATTGCAAAAAGCGTTTCTGATAAAGGTATTAAAATGCAGTAAGGGTGTGGGGAAGGGGAAGAGAGCTCTCTGATTAAGCTTAATTCAGGAATGATGTAAAAGACGGCAAGTATGTAGTTGGAGTTTAGGAGTGTGCAAAATGTTTTTATCAAAAAGGTGGTGAGGAAGTTGAAGCTGATGCCAGAGGTATTTGCATAAGTAAAAGACTGTGTAAAACTGAATCTAGAAAGGAAACCAGTGCACAAACACAGCAAAATCTCTAGCAGAGGAGGAAATGGATGCATAGGAGGGAATGCTAGGTGGAGGATGTGGTGTTTTGGGTTGAGGTGTGTTGAATACTTTTAAATGCAAGTGAGAAGACAGAAGAGCTGTCCAATTAATGATCCTGAGCCCATTTGTTGCTCTGGGGAATGCAAAAGACTGGAAACTCTACCCGAGCTCTTCAAACTATAACAAGCAGCATTGTTACTTTAGTGAGATTTTGTCAGACTCTAGAATTAGTGGTGTAGATGTTGGGATTCTCCAATGCACATAATGGATCAATATTGCATGGTTAAAATGTGAAGGAATGCCTTCTGGGGTGGAGTCTTTCATGACTTTTTTTGAAGTTGGCTTGTTTCATGCCAATTAGTAGATTGTGAAAGCTGAAAAAGATTCCTACTCACACTGCTTACTCCGGGGGGGGGGGGGGGGGGGGGGATTTTTCCTCTGTTTTTGCATGGGTTGCCAGATACAAACATTATTGTTTTCTCTAAACCAAACAAAAGCCACAGACATGTTTCAGCTTTATTGACAGCATGCAGTTTTGATGTCCAGCAAACATCAGGCATGAAAATGCAGCAAGATTGTAGACCTTATTTTGATTTAGTATATTTGTGAATTGTTAGAAATACTTCAATTGATCAGCATTTAAGTGAATATGTTATAGCTGAAATATAAGAGTTGGTATGTGTTTGAAGCAATTTGCTGCAAGTAATGTACGTCTTACTATCAGGATGATCAGTAATCAGTGCTACTGAGTCATTCCTCCCAACTGTTTGTTTTGATTTTGGTATTCTAATGTTGATAAAGCAGAGTGATGATCAAATTGTGTGGAGTGCTGTGTGTGTGTATGTATGTATATTTGTGTGCATATATATATATTCACTTCAGAATGTCGAAAGCCCAAAATCTCAAATTTCAAAACACTGAGACCAAAATCTCAAAAATTCAAAACATTGAAAACTCAAAACATTGAATTTCATAATATTGAAAAAACACAGGACACCAACACTTACTATATTCCAGCACAACTACATATGGAAACATATTACACTTCTCCAAATATAAGCAGGGAGGCAAGCCCCCCCTGCACTCCCCATGTGGGGGGCTGCGCCACCCACACCCCCTGCTACTTAAATATATCAACTCCAAGATTGCACTTCACAGAACAAAATGGCAAACATACTTCATGGCTGCGTGTTGTAACCTTAGTCATGTTCCCTTCTAACTTGCTATACTACAACATACACATCTTAGTGTAGTGTAGTGTGATCTTGGAGTTAATGAATTAGTTCATAACCATTATTTGCAATGTCCTGCAATTATTTCCTGTGGCAGTATACCGACTGGCTGGTGTAAGCAAACGCATTTTATTGCACCATGCCAGTAGCAATGTGAATAGTTTGAGGTGCTGGGGGAAGGGGGCAGGACCAGAGTTTGTGATGCTGCATGGTTCACAACTCCATTCTTCATGCCCAGCCTGCCACTAGTGTGGTTCTAGCCCCTTAAGAGTAATACTGGGGACCCATAAGCTAAAATTGATACAACCATGCAGCTAATAATTGGCATGTATGGTGGCACTGGTGGGGGGTTTGGGGAGTGGGGAGGAATGCAAAAAAAATGTCAGGAGTTAGTTCCTTTTGTTTGTTATTACTTTATCTTTCTAATTCATGTTTGCAATTCATTTTAAGACTTTTTTTAATGTACCATCTTTCTTGTGTAGTTCTTGCTTAGTTCTCTAGCTCATAGTTCCTACATAGTTCTTGTTCATTTTCTCTAGTTCATGGTTACTACATAGTTTTTGTTTAGTTTTTTAGCATAACCGTTCCTACATAGTTCTTGTTTGCTTTCTCTAGTTGGTGGTTTCTGCATAGTTAGTTTACTTCTCTAGCTCATGTTTCCTGTATAGTTCTTGTTCAGTTCTCTGTCTCATGGTTCATACATACTTCTTGTTTAATTCTCTATGTCATAGTTCCTGTTTAAGTTCTCTAGTTCATAGTTCCTCATGAGTCCTACATACTTCTTTGTTTAGTTCACTAGCTCACCATTCCTACATAGTTTTTGTTTAGTTCTGTAGTTCACGGTTTATATCTAGTTCTTGTTTAGTTTCTCTAGCTGGCAGTTCCTGCATAGTTCTTGTTTAGTTTTCTGTCTCATGGTTTGTACATAGTTTTTGTTTACTTCTGTGGCTCACGGTTCCTACATAGTTCTTATTTACTTTCTTTCTTTATTTTTTATTTTATTTTACATTTGTTTACAGAAAAATCTGAATGGCAATGATGTCCTTTTTCAACAAAGGCCTGGGAAGAAAAGCTGCAACATTAATACATATAGAAAGTATACAAGGGTTCTTAGTGCACATAATAGTACATATAATAATGACATTAATTATGTACAAAGATATAGAACAGACCATTCAACATGTTTACATCTGTACAGAACATTTTTTTACAGTTTGTACAGTAACACGATGTATAGTATTAGTGATAATGCCAGATTTAAATAAAGGTATAAAAACAAAAATACAGTGTACAGAGTAGAAAAAATATTACAGTGCTGAGGATGGCTCTGAATGAAGGTTATTTTTCTACCCAGGATTAGAGCAGGAGCAAATGTCTTAGATAAATGAGTTTTAAGCATTTTTTTGAATTGAGAAGTGTTAGTGGTGGTTTTTATGTTTGGAGGCAGAGAATTCCAGACTTTTAAACAAAAAAAGCGGTGAAAAAAGACTGGGTGAAGAAACACCAATAACCAAACCTCTCAATCTTGGCACACTGGCCTCAAAAGGCAAAATACTTCCAAGGCACAAGTTTGTGTCACAAACAACTCCAAGTCACTGTGGATAATAGATTTATTCAGAAATCAAAGATTAACCACTTTCATTCCTCACAGGAATTTCATCAGAATGAATAAAAATTCCATTTTTACATTTAAATAATCTTCTTAATTAATTACGTCATAAAACAATCCCTAACTATTCGTCCATCAATTAACTACACATAATATCAATGAAAACAGATTATACCAAAATGATACATAAAATAATATATAAAAATATATATATAGAAAAAATATGTATAAAGTTGTAATTTAAGTTTTAAAGCTCTCATTTTTAAAGTTTTAAGGCTGTCATTTTTAATGCAGGGATGATGGAATAATCATTTAAGCCTGGAGGCTGCACAGGCATTTAGTTTAAGCTGCCACATTAAGTCCTGAAATTCAAGGCGAGTTTCCCAGTCCCCACCCCTCTCAGGGTATACAACCTGCTCCAGAAGCCAGAACTTAAACCGTGCTTATCTACATACCATAGAATGTTTATAAAGGGCATTTGTGGTCTTCTCTTTACTGATCTCATAATTATGTTCATAGATCCTTTGCTTCAATTGTCTCAATTTTTCCTATATAAAAGGAAAACCATTCTGTGCAGAATGCAAGGTAAATTACCCCTTTGGTGTAACATGTAAAGTAACCATTGAAGCATTGAGATGTAAAGTTGTTTGTTGGAGGCAACATTTTCATTAGTTATAGATCTCTTTAATGTGGAATTGTTCAGATGATTTCTCTTCTGCAGAGATTGTGTGTAGTGAGTAATATTAGTGGATTGTAATGACAGAAGTCTGAGTGGCCATTTATGGTTGGAATTTTCTAATGGTTGAAATTTTCTGAAATGTGTAGTCTTGTCATTGTTGGTTTATACATTTTGTTTCATTGCTTATTAAAAGAATGTTTAAAACTGCAAATTTAAAACGCATTCTACAAATGGTGCTATATTATATAAGGAATGTAATTTAATGCAATCAGGAAGGTGAATCAAAGAACAAATGTATGCATGGTCCTAAAAATGTGTGCAAGGAGTCTGTTTTAAAAACAGCCCAAAAGTAAACTTAATCCTCCACTGGCCAGATGTATTTTCTATAAATGAGGGTTTTCATGCCGTTTCAGTGGCAGAGAAGTTTACTGTTCGTGCTAAGTCTGTTTTAACTGTGAGACTGTACTGTTTGTTAAGCAAATGGCTATCTGTGTTTGTGATATTCTAGCTTAAGCTACTGTACGCAGGGAGGACAGAGGTTACAATTATACTTTCACTGTGTTGTAAGGCTTGCTCGCCTACCCCAGAGTAAATTAAACTGTTTAGATTAAGTTAAGCAACCCTTTGGAACAAGACACATGGGCTTCTATTTTCTGAGGACCTGACTTTTATAGTAAAGTGTGTGTGAAGGAGCAGCAGATAAAGCAACTTTATTAAAGGAAATTTCCATATTCACTTGCAGTTTAAACTACATTACGAAATATCTTTTCTTCTGTACATTTAAATAATTGAAGGAAATGACTGGAGTGAATTTCTTGGGTATTGGCCTACCTGTGGGCGTGGCTGATAGTGTTTCATGAGTATGATGTGGGTGGGGCTTAAGGGACGCCAGAGCACTACTTCGCCTAGGGCACCATATCAGCTAAGGCCGGCCCTGAGTGTAGTCATTTATTGGCCAAAGGGCACAGGAGTCAGTTTTCAGCTTTTTTCTGTCTGCTAAAAAGTTTGTGTGGTGCTGCTTAATGTGTAGCAGCAGTTAGCAGTACCCTGTGTAGTAGCAAAGGCTTTGTTTGTAGAATTTACCTAATAAGCTAATATTTAGGACATTTAACCTGTAACATAGAAAGGCTTTGCATGAAGCTAAGCTCAGGACAGCTAGCTAGCAGTTTGAACAGCACTAATACTAGATCATAGACCAAGTCCCTGAACCATAATAGCCCGACACGAATACAGATCCTGAAAACATGGATATGCAATTTTCTCATGTCTCTGTTGACAACTTAGTAGATATGGGCATTCTGAGACAATGTAGCAATTGTCTCATATACTCGGGAGAACCTTTTAATCCTTAAGGAAACTAACACAGTATGCAAGAGATGTACATACATAACTTCCTTGGTCTGGAGGCACTTACAAATAAGGTTGTCGTAAGCTGTCAAACAGCAACATCAATCTTCAGCAATCCCTAAAACACACACAAAAAGCAACATCTAACCCCACACAAGTCTCCACCCGATGATTGTCCAAGAATAAAGCCCATAAGGCAAGCAAACACTTTACCTAGTGTTCTTGCCATAGACGATTCTATTGTATGACACATGCATGCCCCTCTTACCACATCTGACAAGGAGACGATAAGTTAGTTGCCTATCTGGAGCTGGGATCCTCGGTATCATGCATGCAGTCAAACCACTGCACTACAGGTACCAACCAGTATGATTCTGTCATAGTCAATGTGTGTGTAAATGACCTGTGACATGCCTCACTGGGCTGTATGAAAAGAGATTATATGAATATCTATGAATGTGTGTCTGACAGGTACGTACCTTGCACTGAGCGGCATTTCACCTTCATCAAGGATGATACTACAGTATGAACAGAAAATTATTGAGTCTAATAATTGACTTAGTTTATGGTGTCACTCCAGGGGAACCAATATCTATCCAGCATGGGAGGACATGGACAACTGACCATGTTGCTTTGCACTTTTTAGGTAGTGTTTTTTGTGGATCACTGTTAAATGCTTTATATGAGATGAATTTGGCAAACAAATGCAATTGTACTTGTTTTGATTAGTGGCTGTTTATTGTTTATATTATTATCTTTACATCTTTACAGTAGTTATATAAAATGTATGTTTTAGATAGTTGTATTGTAGATTGTTTATGATCCGCGGTGGTGGTGCTGCGGTAGCATTGTCGCCTCACAGCAAGATGTTGTCCCGTTCGATTCTCAGCTAGAGCATCTTCTGTGGAGACATGCATGAATGGGCATACCTTAGTTGAAGGTTGTGCGTTAGGGCCGGTAACTCAGCACGTAAAAATCAACTGCCAATCATTAGCGGACCCGAGTTCCGCTGTGGCCACCCCTAACCGGGAAATGCCGAAAGACACAACATATTGTAGATTGTTTATATGTTTTGCATTAGACGCGCATTTTACACTGACATATAGGCAGTTTGCAAGAACATCACTAACAGGTAAAACACATGCAGTTGCATGTGTTGCTTTGTTTAGTTGTATATACTATTTTTTGACAACTTGTTAGGTTTGAAATTGATTATTTTAAAATGTATAGGTTCACTTTTCATATTCTGTTGTCTTTTATATTTTGCTGTTGCTTAGGTAAGAGCTAGAGAAGTGCATTTATGTCTGTACCTTTTAAATGGTATGAACAGTGTATAAATTAGATGCAATGCTACTGATTATGTCATAGCAGATACTATGTTTTTATTGGATAGTAGTTTTTAAATTGTAAAAGTTTGAACCTCGTTTTTCATGTCATGGTCTGATGAAGCAGGATGTTAACCTGTGAAAGTGATTACCTTAATTAGTTTTTATTCTGGCCGTGTTTTGGTTCATTTACGCTTTTTATTGGATTTGGTATACTTTTTTAGATAATGTCAAAATGACAAAACTGCAAACATAGCAAAAACAAAAGAACAAAAAAAAGAACCTCAAAGCAACCTTAAGGTGTTAGTGCTCAATGCTAGGAGCCTAAACAAGAAACTCCCACACCCTACGAAGCTCTTACCTCTTAACATTGTGGACATCTGTGCTGTTACCAAGACTTGGTTTAAAGCTGCAGAAAGTACTGTGACAGTGCAAGGCTGCAGTGCTTTCCACGCATTTAGGCCAACAGCAGCACACACCAGGGATAAAGTTGGAGGTATCGTGATCTGCATTAGCAACAAATACAACCTCAGCTGGGTTAAATAGGATTATGTCCTGGAGTTCATCGGTTTCCACATCTACATAGACAAGGTTCCTTACCATGTTCTGGCTGGCTACATGTCACCCTGTATGATTCATGAGGCTCGCATGTTACTTAGACCTACTAGAGGCACTCACCATCCAACCAAATACCCTATCCATAGGAAATCTCATCTACCCCTCTGTAGACTGGGAAATGTACACTGCCTCTAACTCACAGGCGCAACATTTCCTGGACTTCATCAGCATGACACCCTGAACCAGATAGTCCGTACTCTAACCAGATGAGCAAACATAGTGGACCTGGTACTTGCCAACAAGGAAGAGCTTTGCACTCTCCCCTGTGTTGCATCCTCATTGATGAGGTCGGACCCAAAGCTGTTTCCTTTTAAATAAAAAATCAACCTGGAAAACCCAACTAAACTTGTAGTAGTTAAGAACTGTTTTGAAGCAAACAACATCCTATTAAGCAATAATTTGTCAAAATTCACTGCTGCCCAAACCCCAAGAACACAGCTTAGGTTCATAGGTTTGGTACTAGGCTGTCGGCCCTAAGGCCTATGCAAGGCTAGCCATAACAATTCCCTGGAATTTTTTTCCCACAATATTTACTTCTCTGGGCCCCTGTCTAGCAGGGTGACTGACATGATCCCCAGGGTGAATTTTATATCTCCCATCCAATCATCAAGGTTCCTTTTGAAGAGGGCCAATGAGGTGCTCTGCTTGACAGCTACAGAATTATTCACAGAACCCCTCTAAATAAGTAATGGCTGTATTGAGGCTGCTGTATCTACCCAGAAGTAAACCCAAATCTAACTCCAAAAACAATACCCTACTGATATATATCCTGTTAAGGTAAGGATGCTAACAAAATCAAAAGAAGTCATGGCCAAAATGAGACGAGCTCTCTGATTCAACTAAACAAAAAGTTGAGAGGTCGAGTACAGTTCAACAAGGCCAATTACAAGGTCAGGATAGCTTTCCAGGCTAAGGACAGTCGCAAGGCCTTCTTTAGCTATGTTGGGAACTTTAAAGGTAATACTCAGCAGTGTGCGGAACTGGTGGTAAATAGCACAATCTTCACTGTCTAAGGTCATAAAGTAGCAGAAAGTATTCTAAGAACTAAGCCAACACAGGAATGGCAAAAGGAGATTCTGACGATAGGGTTGACTGCAATTAGGGATACAGACGATAGGCAAGAAGGGGCTGGAAGTTATTAGAGAAAACTGGCAAAAGAACCAAGATATTGGAAGCAAATAACTAGAGATGGAAAGGTAATAGTATGGGAAGAGGACAAGAATTTATTTGGACTGCAGGTTAGAGATTGCCTTCCCTGTCAAGGATTGATGTCCAAGTATAGACAAAGAGAAAGAAATAGGGGGGGTCCTAAATGAAAGACCAGCACTGGTAACGTTTTTAGTGAAATCTAGAACAGAGGCTGGCGTAAAAAAGAAATAATTTATAAAATATTGCATGTTAACTATAAGAATCAATCAGAGAATGTTAGAATTGGGAAGAGACAGCAAATGTTGGAGGTGTGATGAGGAAGAAACATATCCTCCTCACTTATACACCTGCACTCTCTTTCTCCACTTATGACATTCACGTACTATCCACTACTATCCACTACTCCCCCTCCCTGGCAAACCTCCTCATTCCACTATCCAAGTTGTTCACAACACCACACTGTAGCCTCAGCCCTGTTCCACGCCAGCTATATAGACCATCACACAAAGTCCTTCCTCATCATCCCACATCACCAGTAGCTCTGAAATGTTCAAATCTTCAACACAAACTCTCCAAACTCCTTTTATACATAATTATGCATTTAAGGTGCTCAGGAGACATTCACCCTAATCTTGGTCCCACCCCCAAGTGCAGTTCATTAGCCAGCCCCTCACCATCAACACTTGCTATGCTCCACCATAGAAGCAAATCCTCCCTTCTTATCCTTAATATGAATGTAAGAAGCATAGCAAAAGAAGTCCATGACCTACATTCCCTACTATCCCTTTACTCCCCTGACATTGTAACACTAACAGAAGCATGGCTTAAACAGATATCAGTAGCAATGAAATTACTGCCCCCGGTTACAGCATCCTACGTAAAGATAGGAAAAACAAAAACGAAGGGGGTGTTGTGATCTTATTCAAAGATCACCTTATACTAGACGACCTGGACCTCTCCATACTTGAATTTGATAAGGCAGAATTAATATTTGCTAAGTTAACAATTAACCCCAAAAAACCTAAATATCATAGCAGGATATATTCCACCAGGCAACAATATCGCCACACTTGAAAGTATACTACAATGGACCTCCAGCACCAATCTGTCATCCCAATCAGGTTGTCTCTCTTGACTGCCTTTGTGACCACAACCCAACCTTTCTCCTAAGAAACTGCATTCATCAAAACTGCCAGCCCTCCATCCATCTAATCAGAAGCAAAAAAAAAAACTTTGATCCAAACAGGTTTATCTCTGCTCTAAAAAGCTGCAGTTGGGAACCTCTCAAGCACCTGCCTCTAGAAAAAGCCATTCTCTCCTTTAACTCCACCTTCCTAAACATACTCAACTGTCATGCCCCCCCCCCCCCGAACCATTAGAGTGAAATCAAAATATGCACCCTGGCTAAGTAAAGAATCCAGATCCCTACTCAGAACCAGAGATAGTCTGGGAAGAATATCGTAAAACCAAATCCTATATAACTAAACAAACCTTCCTAGAACTCTGTAAAATGAAGCAAAAAACTAGTAAAATTAGACAAAAGTAACTATTATTATAGCATGCAAAATAAACATCAAAATAACACTCAAAAATTCTGGGCAGCACTTAATATATTGCATCCTGGAAAAATAACCACTCCCACTCCAACAACATCCAGTAACTCCATGAACTTAGCCACTCAGTTTAATAATTGCTTCACAGAATCAGTTCAATAACTTGCAGTGACCCAGACCAGCCCCAGCTACACCCCTCCTACCCCAAACCACAACAGTTTACACCCTCCCAAAAGCAACAACCAATTTACACTAAACCCAGTCTCCACTAACCCCCATCAAAAAAACTACTAAATAAACTTAAGCCCACTACCTTAGCTGCCAGCAATCTCCCTGCTGACTTCCTACAAATTTGCAGCAGTAGCAATCACATACCCTGTATCTATACTTATAAACAGGTCACAATCTGAAGCTTACATCCCCACCATCTGGAAAATCTCCCACATCTTACCCTTACACAAAGGAGGCAACTCCACTGAACTAACAAACTATCACCAAATTGCAATTCTGCAAAGGGTCATATACACCCAACTTATGGACTGTCTCCTTACACACAAGCTCCTGTCTAATACCCAATATGGTTTTTGCCCCTCTCGCAGCACCAATACAGCCCTACTGTCCTTTCCTAATGCTGTTAACCAGCATAGAAACCATGGTCAATTTGTATCAGCCATATTCCTGGACCTGTCCAAGGCCTTTGACATGGTCAACCACTCCAAGCTCATCTATGTCCTCTCCTCCCTCAGCCTCAGTCACCCCACTGTCACCTGGTTCCAAAGTTACCTAGCAGAGCGTCTCTGACAACAAGATCTTTCACCACTTTTCCCTGACATCTTAGGGATTCCCCAAGGCTCCATCTTTGGTCCTCTTCTTTTTTTCTCATTTTACCAACCAACTCCACTCTGCTACACCCCAGGCCTCAGTGGTTCAGTACGCTGATGACGCTATCCTGATTTGCTCAGCTTCCTCCCTTAAAGACCTCCATACCATTACTCAAGATTCCTTCTTATCCTCTGAATCCTGGTTCACTAGCTCCCAATGTATCCTAAATCCCAACAAAGCAACACTTCTTCTCTTCTACCCAACCAACTGCACCTCCCCATCCACAACCTTCAGTATCCTCTCTAAAAATAAGTGTTATCACCCCAAGAAACCATGCCAAATTACTAGGAGTGGAAATTGACAATAACCTGAAATTTGATGTTCACATTGCCTAAGTCATTAAAAAAGTTCACAAAAAACTAGGTCTCCTGTATAGAAACAGATTTCTGACAAATAAAACAAAAGCCAGCATTGCTAGAACCCACCTCCTCTCAACTCTCCTGTATGCCTCCCCAATCGTAACCACCCTCCACAAGACAGATGTAGCCAAACTCGAAGCCTGTTACAATACAATCTCCAAGTTTGCCACTAGCATACAAGTTGCATCACTGCTCATTATTTAAGCAGCTCATGTTGCTTGAATTCCCTCAAAAACATCTCTTCAATCAACTTACCTTCGCTCACAAAATACTTTTATCAGTCAGAAAAAAAAACTATGCTCAAAGATATCATTCAGCCATATTCCTTCTTAAGACCCCTTCGCTGCAGCAACAAACTACTTCTACACAGCACCAAAGCTAACAATTCAGCAGTTGAATCACTTTTTTCCAACTACACCTCCAAACACTGGAATAATCTACCTAACTCACTATTAACTAACTCCTCAACACTTTTAATTAAAAAAAACTTCCAAAAATGCACCTTACTAACACCTGGCTTTGCACCTGCAACTCCCCTGGATAACCTGTTCTTCCTTTTCACTCTTTTATCATTACTCTTACTCTACCAGCAAGCTCTACCACTAATGGTAGTTTTAACTATATATATTCATTTTAAATATATCCTCTAAATGTAAACAACCATATTTTATGTAAATTACTGTTGCTCTACTTATTACCCGCGGTGGTGGTGCTGCGGTAGCGTTGTCGCCTCACAGTAAGACGCTGTCCGGTTCGATTCTCAGCTAGAGCATCTTCTGCGTGGAGACATGCGTGAATGGGCGTACCTTAGTTGAAGGTTGTGCATCAGGCCTGGCAAGCCGGTACGTAAAAATCAACTGCCAATCATTAGCGGACCGGAGTTCTGCTGTGGCGATCCCTAACCGGGAAAAGCCGAAGGACACAATCATACTGTTGCTCTACTTATTGAGTCCAAAACCACTATCTTGTATGTATTTGCTTCTCACTTGGCTGTATTTTGTTTCTCTATTGTATGAATTTGTTGCTCTTTGAGCTTTTCTCCCTGGGCCACCACTTAAAATGGACCTGTGTCCAGTTGGACTTTCCCGGTAAACAAATATTAAATAAATAAATAATATAGGAAGAAAAAGGTACTTGAGAACATATTTTCTGGGAATGCGGTGGGTTGGCAGACTTTAAGGATTCCCTGCGGGATGCACTGTCTGAGATGCTTGGTGGGCGGATTGGTATGACGAGAGAGATGATTTTTCTGAGCTGTGGTACAGAATCTGAATTGCCTAGACATGGTAAGGCCTTGCTGTGTCTAATTATGGTGGCTGCCAAAAAAGCAATTACTAGAAAATGGAAATCAAAGTCTAGACCAAGTTTACCAGAAGTAGTGAATATGGTAACAGAGATGAAACAACTGGAATTGAGATCTTTAGAAAAGGGTAGGAGCAAACTATGTAGGAAAAACTGGGAATTGGCCCAAAATGAGAATGGACGGCACAATGGTGCAGTGGTAATGTTGTCACTTCACAGCAAGAGGTTCTGCGGTTCAATTCTTGGCTGGAGTGCCTTCTGTGTGGAGTCTGCATGTACTTCCTGCGTTCTTGTGGGTTTCCTCCCGTGTTGCAAAGACATGCATCTGGAGCATTTCTCCCTGGGCATCCGCTGAAAATTGGCTTCATTCCAAGTCTGACTTTCCCGATAAACAATTTGTTAAATAAATAATAAAATTGTAAGAACAGTACATACAGGGGAGCAATGAAGTTTAAAAGAAGGCAGGACTTAAATGAGCTATGTAATGTTTGAAAATGGTTAAGTAGATTATAAGTGATGTATAATGTTTACAACTGGGAGTGTGTCAGTATGGTTTGTGATGTAAAATGCTTGCAACTAGGATTGTGTCGTTATGGTTTGTTTTCATTTATATAAATGTGTGTTTACCTATGTCATGTGATAGTTTAATAAATAAGTTTTTTATTTAAAAAAAGGGGGCAGGAATCAAATTATTTATGTAATGTTGCTTAGGTTATTTATATGATGTATAGCATATATGTGAAGTATATTGTTTAATTTGTTAATACAATTTGATTACATTTGTATACATTTACAATTTGCTTATGTCACAAGTGATGATTCTGTAAAGATGTTTAAAAAAAAAAATTCAGTTACCAAGGTTACATAGAGCTAAATTTATCAGCCAGTGCATTCGCTAACTTTACCCCCACTACCCTCTGTGAAATCCTTTCTTGCATAGCTATCCAACTATCAACAGGGGAATATGCCCTGGTGGTGCTCACTGAGGCCAAAAACACTGGGTCAGTGAGTCCCAACAATATTCCTGTTTGCCTCCTAAGTAGCCTAAAACATTGTCTAGTAGGACCATTTGAGGCACTCTTCAACTATAGCTTCAAAACAGGTATGTGCCAGGTGAATGAAGGGCAACAACGGTCATCCCTCTTCATAAGGGTGGATCATTAACTGGCCAGCTAACCACAAGAACTATAAACCCACCAGTCTGACAAGTCTAATATGTAAAGGCATGGAACAAATTATCATGGAAGTGATCAGGATATTGGCAGCCAACAGACACTGGACCCAACCAGTTTAGCTTTAAGGGCACATTTTGCTTACTCAAGTTGGTATAACTACTTTGAGATGGTCGACAAGGCTAGTAATGAGGGAAAAATGGTGCCCTTTCCTTGACCTGGTTAAGGCATTCAGTACAATGCCCCACTTGGATATTATTGACAAGCTCTCCAAACTAGGTATAAATCCCTATATAACTCACTGGCTCACAGATAGGACCCAAGAAGTCCGGATCGGTGAAACCACCTCCACCAGGAGATCAGTCACCACAGGCTTACCCTAGGGCTTCATGTTGGGCCTGCTCCACTTTGGCATCTCCTTATCCTTAGTCAAGGCTAATGTCAAAGGTCTCTGGATCACCAAGCTCACAGATGACTGTAAACTGGGAGTGATCATAGGATTCCTGCACAATGCCTGCATCCTAGAAGAGCATCTAACACAAACAAATGACTGGTGCCAAAGCACAGATGTAAAACTCAATGTAAAGAAATGCATTATAGTGCTCTTTGGGAAGTCATCCATCCAAGCTAATCATTCCATCAATAAAACACCCCTAAGAGGTGACGCAGAACTTGGGATATGGGAACATATATATGCAGTAATCTGGCTTTTGATCAACACAGCCAAGGTAGTAAGAAAATCACTCTATGTTGCTGAACTCATAAGCAAGGGGTATGCCACCCAGGTCCAAGGAAATTACAGTACCACATGACTCAGCTTTGTCAGACTTATTGAGTACAGTGCCTCCTTTGGCTCGTACCTAACTAGGCACTTGCAACAGTTGGAACATCCTCCAAAGGTTCCTCTTTAGGCGAGTCCAGGGTTTGAATACCCTGTCTTACACACATTGCATAAAGGCCCTGTCCTTGCACTCAGTTTCCTACAGGGAAGGAGGTTGGCATAATGGTTAAGGTGTTAATCTTACAAACACAAGGTGTAGGATTTGATTCTTATATTGGGTAATTGGCTAGGCTTAAAATGGTCTGCAAGGGCAATTAGCATAGTACTAATCTATGAACCTACAGGCTACTGACAGGTGATCTATGCCTGGCAGATAAGGCCCTAATATACAGGGCTGTAATGGATCTCTTGCACACCCAAGAAACAAGCCACACCAGAAATACTAGACCCAAGGACCTGAACTTTGCTTGTAATGTAAATAGAACCTGCTGGAGAGACTGATGTGCTTCAAAGGATCTCTGCACTATGGAATAAGCTCCCCATCGATGTGAAGCAGAGTTCATCGCTGACCCTATTCAAACGAAACATTGATCATTGAATGAGAAATCTCATTCATCCCTGGTTTGGCTTCCATGTCTTTGAGTGGCAGAGGTCAACAGGTAAATTAATCCCCAACTAATGTAGCCCTCCCTACATAACCTAGAGCTACTTCCTTTCTAACATACTCCACCATATAGGAGTCCAAGGTGCTCAGACAAAACTGGGTCGGGTTGCATGGCAGGCTTATAAAGACCATGGTGGTCATTAGCCTGGTATAAAGCTGTGAAACTATTAGTAGCAAGAAAAGTGAAACAGTATATAAAACCCTCTTCTGTTGGCTAGGGCTGGTAGGTAGTCTGGTTAGTGAGCAGACATGTGTAAAGTAACTGATTACGTTAGTATTACATTAGTAATACTTTATACTAAATTACATTAGTATAGTGTGTGCTATATAACCTTTTGACATTATTATTTTTATGCTTGAATTCTACATAGTGGGAAGGTGAAATGTAATGTTTTGCTACAGTATTTCCTATTGAGTGCATTGCAACAAGAATGTGATATCATTTACATTGTAGCATATAGGACAGCATTTATATGCTTGTATATCTCTTTGTGTATGTATGTGTGTGTCTGAGATACATACGTGTGTGTGTGTGTGTGTGTGTGTAAGGTTGGTGAATAATGACAGACATTAGATCTTCATTATTTTCAGAAAACGTCATGTTGATGCAAAACCTGTTTTTATATGTCTGATTTTTTCCCTGTTCTTCATAACCGTATTTGGTACTCAGAAAATGCACATTGATGGAAAACCTGTTTTACTTAACTTTTTAATGTCCTTGATTGTATCAAGTAAATTCAGATTTTCTGGTAAATCACTGAACATTACATTAGAGTTTCACTCCTTATGCTTGAGGATGTAAAACTTGTTCTATTAACATTTTAATTGAATTACCAAAAAAAAATGTGTATGGAGTCTGCATGTCCTCCCCGCGGTTGGCTGGGCATTTGAAAGACATTTGTAATGGGCGTGCCTTCGTTGAAGGTTGAACGTCAAGCTGGCACCTCGGTGTTCGTGAAAAATCTACTGCCAATCATTAGCAGACTGGAGTTCCGCTGTGGCGACCCCTAACCGGGAAAAGCCGAAAGACACAGCCACCACCAAAAAAAAAAAAACTTCATATATTGTATAGGTAGTTGCATTGACAGAAGAGAAGATGGCACT
This sequence comes from Protopterus annectens, assembly GCF_019279795.1. Lineage (NCBI taxonomy): Eukaryota > Metazoa > Chordata > Ceratodontiformes > Protopteridae > Protopterus > Protopterus annectens. The sequence continues at coordinate 951,904,265 of NC_056727.1, forward strand.
GCATACTTGACCATGACATATGCATGGTCCATTGTTCTCCATTATTGCTGTATAGACTAGGATTAAATGAAGTTTTAATTTGACCACTTTTTTCCTAACAGGTGTGGTTAGATCAATTTATAGTAACCAGTATATGAATGTGTGTGTTGGGTGTGAAAGAACAAATGTACGAAAACAGTAACACACCTCCTAATCCAGGAAACAAAAAAAAAAAAACTTGAAAATGCCAGAACTATTATCAGCCTTCAATGACTCATTCAGTAACAATCAGGATGTAAGTAAAGACATAGAGGAAGTAGAAATAAACTTGAAAAGTTGTGAAGAAACAGTAAAAAACTTAAAAGCATATACGAAAAATAAGGTAAATCCCCAGGCTGGCAATAACTTGAAAAATAATGACGTAAAAAGAATATAGTAAAATAGGAAATGACTCCAGTCTTTAATACTGTAGTGTAGAAGTGCCTCTGTTACAGAAGTTTATATTAATGCAGTTAGAAGGTAATAAGAACTGATTAGTAAGCTGTTTAGGAAAGTTATTTGGATATTGCCTTGTGGAGATAATTTAAAGTAAGTTAAGCTTATGGATTGATGGTAGTTTTCAGTTTGCATACAAACAAATGTGTCCATTTGCATTAGCAACTTATTACTTCAGTGGAGACAGTTTGTTACAAGCAATGACACCTACTTAGATTGGTGCAAAGCTTTCATTAAGGTGTGGCAAAGTAAACTTCCACACAATAAAATGTATTTTTAAATGTCTGGCTAATAAGAAATGACTGGTAAAGCTGAAACGGACAGCATGGTAATTAAATTAGCAGTGGCCCAAACATCAGTAACTGTTCTCTAGGTATTTGTTTGTGTCTTTCGGCTTTTCCTGGTTAGGGGTCGCCACAGTGGAACTCCGGTCCGCTAATGATTGGCAGTAGAGTTTTACGTGCTGGCTTGCCGGGCCTAACGCACAACCTTCAACGAAGGAACGCCCATTCATGCATGTCGCCACACGGAAGACGCTCAACTGAGAATCGAACGGGCAACATCTAACTGAGGCGACAATGCTACCGCAGTACCACCACCGCAGTCTCTAAGTATACCAGAAGAAAATGGAGAACAATGTTAGGTAAGCAGGCAGCAGAAAAGTTGCCACTATCCTGGCCCCTCAGCATAGAAGGATGAAGCCATGACTATAGCCCAGATAACTTTTTTGATTAGTGGCAATAGGCATTGAAGGAATCTGGCAGAAAAGAATGAGCCTGAGTGGCTAGGCGTATGGCATTGGTGACACCTAGTGGTGGTTGCATGCATCTCCTGCCTGTAGTGGCTGTGTTGGTTTGTGCCATGTCAGGTGGGGACTTTCCTGCTGTGACAGTGTGTACAGTTCATTTTCCCCAACCAGATAGCTTTGGCAAGTCTGCAGGAAGCCAAGAACTTGGCTGGTCCAAAGTGCCAGCAAGCTGACCCACTTCCTGCTTACCCGAGGCTTGCTCCTGGGGAGATGGCTGTGCTAGTAGAGCTTCCCAAGCAGGAGTGAATGGTCTCACTAAACCAAGGGACATCTGGCTCCTACTCCTGTGGAACAACTTAGCCATACTGGTGCAGATAGGTGAGCCATCCGATAAGGGTCCCTTAGAGGTGGGAAAAGGAGTTGTCTGTAATATAATTTCAGAGGAAGACTTTTAAAGATGCTGAAATAACTGTGCTCTGTCAGAGCAGTCTGAGAGATCTAGCGTTTACACTAGATGTAAGTAAAGCAAAGTAACAAAAATACTGTTTAACAGAACATAGTATTTAGTGATCTGTTGATAAGGAGAAGAGGGCAGAGGAGGAAATAGCCGAAAAAACTGGACATGATACCGGGCACAAAATTTACCTTCAAAGCACAGATTCACATCACTTAATACAATGCCACACTAAAGAAACTGGAATTGTTGAATCAAAAATGCTGAAAGCCACAAATTTCACCACGATTTAAAAATGCTATTTCCACCTTTGTACAATCACAGAAAAAAGTAAAAAAAAAAAAAAAAAAGGTTTCTGTACTGCAGGTGCAACACTGTTTCAAAACAACAGAAATATACACACAATTTAAAATGAAGGAGGGCAGTGGTACCATCATGAAAAGTTCTCACTTTAAATGTGGTGGGAGTTGCGTTCACAGAACTGATGATATCCATATGTATTTTCAACATTCAAAACCGACTATAAGAGAAAAGCACAAAGACCCTTTTGTCACCTGCAGTGTGACTACAAGTCCTTTTCACCTGTCTTTCATTTGCCCCTACATAAGTGATTACCGCATAATGGACCTTTAGCAGGGAACCTGTTACCTGTCAGCAGAGAAGAGAGGCACAAAAGGAAAGAGCATTGAATCCTAATTTTCATGAGTTGTGCAAAAACAGATGTGGTAAAAACCTTCAAATCAGAGGTTTGCAATTTTGACCTCCTGTTCATACTGTACATTTTGGCATGTGTGCGCTGACAACTTTGTGTGCTATTATGTTATTGGCAGACTGCTGCCATCGCAGAACTCATGTGTGAACAGTAGCCCTATCTGCTGTTGGCTTATCCCATCTGTGGGGAGAAGTCCTGCTTTTGTCCTATTGGGTTGCCATAACTAGCAACTCTGTATGGTGCAGTAGATAGATGGTCCCAGAGGAAAAAGCTGGGACCACAGTCACTTCATAACCCCATCAGTTGATATATCTGTACACATTTAGTGGCTTGGTCTAAAATGGGCATGCTGTATCGTAGAGTATTGGTTTGTGATATAGAGGACAGTGAAACTGGTGATGAGTGAAAACTGCCTCTCTTGGTTGCTGTGGAGAAAAGAATTATAAATATTGGTCTCCCACTGCTTATTGCTCATAAGACCCTTTTGTTCCCCATTAGTGAGTGTGAGTTGGTTGGAAGAGGCCATCATTCAGACAGCCATCAAGAGTGGTTCAACCCAAGATGCACTCAACCAAAAGCTGGGGACAGTTTTTCAATGGGCTGACCTCAGAGGCCTTCTCATTACTTTTACAAGAGAGGTTTATTCCCAGTAGCTCTGTCCCTGGGAATCATGAGTGGTCATTTCCCTAGTCTCCACCAAGGAAATCGCACCAGCTGTGTCCCTCAGTTGCATGCAGCCTCTCCCCACCACCTGGGAAGGACAAGCAGACCCATACCTCTTCACCCCCCACCTGTTTTTTCTAGTGGTGGGGCCACTAATCGCACCAGTCATTTAGAACACAGTAAGGACTCCATAATGTCATAGAGCCATGTATATGATGATTAACGTTTTAAGTCCATCACTGGGTATCAGCGCACCACAGAAGAGGTTGCCCTGCAAAACTGTTCTGCAATATCCCTGATGCAGACAGCAGATAAATTTACTAATATCTGTGTAGTTAGGTCACACTACGATGGCACTAATTAGCAGTCAGGTTATTAGAAAAGTAATGCTACCATATGTTCCTGGATAGCTGTTGCAGTTTCCTTTGAACCACATTGATAAAGATTATCAACTCACTGGAGTAGTGCAAATTTAAAGTGCATTATCACACTGTAGCAGTCACAGGGCTGTATTTCCTTGGGGCATTGATAAATCTTCTCATCCTTTCTTAAATTTTCTTTTTGTCATATGCACTGATATGCTGATGGCAGCCGTAACAGTTCTGCTGTTCTTGCTGGAAAGTTCTTGTGATATGGATAAATGCTGAGCCAGGTATCTTTGCGTCATCTTTGATTAGATGCCTTTTTTGTCTTTAGTTGAATGACCTTGCCCTCTATTGCATCTTTAGCTGCTAAAATAACATGCTTGCACAAGGTTTTGTAGGTGCTTACACTTGTGGGTGTTTGTGGTACAGTGTCAACCTTGTGTGGATTGTGAATGAATATGTGCAGACTTACAGTACTGTGCATTGTCTGTTTATTGAATTGTAATTGTTTACTAGATCAAGAAGGTAGTAAGAATGTAGTATGTTCAGCTGTGTGCACGTGTAATGGAATTTAATTTTCACTTTGGTAGGTGCATGAAACATTTTATAATGGAAGACTATTCCCTATTGAGTGACTCTGGGCAGCTTGCATATACAGTAGGTTACCTGTTTAACAAATGAATAAAAACAAAAAAATGGGGTACTAACTCTTTAAAAGGGGTGTGAGGATGGCATAATGGTTAAGGTGTTTACCTTGCAGACACAAGGTGTAGGGTTTGATTCTCACATGGGGTAATTGGCTAGGCTTAAAATGGCCCACAAGGGCAGTTGGCCTAGTGCTAACCTATGAACATTAACAACTCTCTGTTTTATTCTGTTTAATTGGTAGGTAACTTTTTTATTTTGACAGTGACATAAGGAGAAAAGAATAAATAGTTGCTAGAAGGCTGCTGACACTTTGGATAAATGTTTATTTATCTGAAAAAGCAGAATAGCTTTTAGTTGGCAGTATTTTAAGTAAGTTAAACTAAAGTAAAAGCAGAAAACTGTATGCCGCTGACCGAACAGTCATGAGATTTGTGGGCCTGATAACCCTCATCAGTGCAGAAGTCGAGAGAGTGCTACTTGTGTATTCATGGAGCAAGTCAAACTGGTTGCTACCAGTGGATTTATAGTGCCACATTATAACCAAGTACTTTGAAAAAAATGCTCTGCCATTTATTGACTGTGAAATTGAACACTCAATTTACTCTAGTCAGATCACCATTCAGTTGTCACCATCACTGTATGAAGTTCTTGTCAGAAATGGTTCTGGTGTCCTCATATTTTAAAAATACGATCTTGTCTTTTGTCAAAATTATTAAAACTTTTTAAGAACTGTTTATACTTTGGTGCAAAACACGCCTGTATGCCGCATATTTATAATTTAACAGAGTATGAAGCTGTTTTACCTTTTGGTTAAAAAAAGGAAAACAATTTGAAATTGTGTGTTTCAGTAAAAGTCACTACTGAAATTTTAAACTGCAACACATGTAACAATTCCCATCGAAAACTGCTATTTGTTGGTTTAAGTCCACTTTAGATTGAGCTTTTAACACTGCGTTTATTGAAAGTAACAAATGTGAATGCATTTTATAGTGAACCCAATTGTCATGTATATGAGACGTGTATTCACAGCTGATTGTACTGTCTTCTGTATCATTAATAGAAGTATAAAACTGTGTTGTAGGGTATGATTTCCAAGGCTGTTACAGGACTCTTAACCAAACAGTAGAATGCCAACGTTGGGTTAGTCACCATATGTCATCAAAATATCAGACATGATGACTGTTCTTAATGGCATAGCGGTAAGAAACTCTTAAAATCCCAGGTAACTGGGATTTGATTATCTGCCCCATTGTTCTTGGAGCTGTCGGGGAGGAGAGAGTAGTGAAAGAATGTAGTCCACTGCCTCTGTCAGAGAGAGGAGGTTGTGCATGCTCGGAAGACGCATGTACAGGCATGAGCATTCACGGTGGAGATCAGGGAGAGCTGTCTGTGGTGCCTTATTAGAGAGGGTGGGGTTGCTTGCTGGGTGTGACCTCAAAGGAGGAGCCATCTAGCACAGTCAGCCCATTGCACAGCTGTCTGTATGGGTAGCCTTTACTATGCAGACACTGTTGCAGGGCAGAAAAAAAAACTCAAAAGTGCCTACAAAGGCTGACAAATGATGCCCCCTTCAGCTGACCCTTGTCTCAGTGATGGGAAATGAATGGGCCATTAGTCCAAGAGCGGTGGATGATTGGTTGGCAGTAGGTGGCTAATACCAGACAAGATTGCCCTGTTCTGTGATGTGATGAATCCTTGACCATGCTGCAGATGGCCCATGTTTGAGTAACAAACCAGGGCTTGGGGAGTATGAAAGAGCAACTGGGAGGTACTTTGTCCTGGTTCCGGCACCTGCATAGGAGTGTAAGGGTGGTGATCTTCATAAGGGTTAAAGTAAAAACACCTTACTGCATCAGGCCAGGAGCAGTATTCATACAAAGTGCCATGGGAAAGATATTAAGATGGTTAGGGACTCCCATGTAAATTATGGCCCGTTCCTTCTTCCTGGTCCCTCCTGAGGAACAAACTGGCTTGTAAGCTGTTTCCTGGACCACAAAATCAAATAAGCCATAGGTATATCATCATGACTAGGAGTAAATGGGACACCTGTTGCCCCAGAAGGAAAGAATGGGTCATTTGGCATCAGGGGCAGGGCTTGAAGATGGTCAGTGGGATGGTTAAAAAGAACCAGGTATAATTCAACAAACTCAAATGGTGATATCCAGTTGTACACTTCCATGACACAAGTATTACTTTTTCAAATACGTCAGTATATTTTCTGCATTGGGACCTTGTCCTTGCAATCCTGTAAGTGATATAGTAGACCCAAGGCTTTTTTTGAATGGTACGTGCTGATATGGCGTACCTGGACCTCTGCTGCAAAAGTGCCAGATGGAGCAAGTCCACGTACATGTGGAATTTAAACTTCCGACGTGTGTATTACATTTACACACGTCTAAAGTTTAAATTCTGTGCTTAAGTGGACTCGCTCATGTGTGTATCATAGGATTGTGGGCTGCGGTGGTTAATGGGACTGTGTAACCATGACGTGGGCTGCTGATTAGCCCTGTTACTCTCGCATTCTCTTCCCGCACTTTAGTTGCCAGAAGAGAGTGAGGGGAGAGACAAGCTATGGTGTGTGTGATATCAGGTTTGTCTGTTTTTTGGGGCTGTTGAGAGGGCCACGCCAACCAGATGCTTTATTTTTTCCAATTCCTGGCATACTACTACTCTGTGAAATTTAAGGGCTGTGGTGTTGACTTTTTTTTTAATATGTTATAAGCTGGCAGGTATTAACCAGGTACTAAGAAGTGTGTGTGTGTGTGTGTGTGTGTGTGTGTGTGTGTGTGTGGGACTGTTGATTTTCTTTTTTTAAAATGCTGACTGGCAACAGGGCAGGGTCAACAAACCGTCAATGGAACCGCTGTCCAGATGATTCATGTGGTCTATCTGTGTGTTTTTGGAGGCTGTTGATGAGCAGGGCCAACCAGATACTTTATTTTTCGCCTGGCAGGATCAACCTACTCTGTGTGAAACTTTTAAGGTCCGTGGTATTTACTTTTTTTTTTTATATTTTATTATGTATAACCTGGCAGGGTTTAACCAGACTGAGGGAGGCCATGTGTTTGGGGGACTGGTGATTTTCTTTTTTTAATGCACTGACAGGCTCAACAGAACCAGATGATTCCTGTGGTATGTGCGTTTTTGGGGCTGTTGATTGGCAGGGCCACCCAGGTACTTTTGTTATTTTTTTCCTGGCAGGGTCAACCAGATACTAGTACTATGTGTGTTTAAGGGCCATTGTGTTACACTTAAGAGTGAGTTTGTACTGTCACTGAGCAGGAGTCATGTTAAAGGTGGTAGTGTCAATAGTGATGAGTAAGGGGAAGACAGAACCTGAACGTGCCATTCATGCTGGGTAGGATGCTTTTCGGTGCATGTTGACAACACCGCATGCAACTTTCCAACTAACATTAGCAGAGATGACATTCACGGCACCTCTGCTTTGTAGGCGTATGGCACTCTGTACCCCTTCTTATCAGGACAGAGCACTGTTTTATAGTGTAGAGTCCCTCGATCCATCCATGTGTAATGCACAGCTGTATGGATATAGCTTACCATGTTTGGGAGTAGATGAGGAGAGTCGGATGAGGCTGTCCAGGTTTTAGTCTACAGGATGGTTCATAGAACAGAAATAACAATATATTTTAAGTAAATGAACTCTGAAGCATGTACAACTGTTTTTACTTCTGAACTGGGCTCAGCATGATTTTTGTGAAAGCATTTATTCTCTAAAGAAAATAGTCTGTTTGAAAAGCCATTTCCATGAGGAACCAGAGTATAAACGTCTAAATAGATGCTAGTGGAAATCTCATAGAGCTGATTAAAGTGATAAGTCTGCAGTGCTGACGGGGTAACCCTAAGACATTGTTTAGACTCCGGCTTCCAACTGTTTTGATTCTCCCACTCACGAAAGACTAAAATATTTGAACTTGTACAGTGTCTCATATAGAGATTTAAGATGACCTTATTCGGGTATTTAGGGCATTTAGAGGCAACCACCTCTGGGAATGTTTGGGGTTATCAAAAGTGTACTAATTGGTTGTCTGAGATAGTAGCTGATACATAAGACCACCAATTTACATCAAAGAAAACATTAATGAATATATTTAAGAGCAGCCTGAACAGTTATTATGGAACCGACTGTTTTAGTGTATTGGCAGGCTAGAAGGGCATTAATGCCCATGCTTGAAATATTTGTATGTATCCATTAGTATTGTGTCCTCCTCTTCAATATGATATAGTAAGTAACTTGCATATTTCCTGATGGTCTGTGTCACAGCTGCTTCTTGTAACGTGACTGAGATGGCAGCAAACGTATAAGCTCTAATCTTGCATATGTACAAGTGGGCCTTAAAATTAACATAACATTGTCCCAAACTTAATATATCATTCCTCGTTATAGCTTTTGCATTCCAGATAACAGCTGAAGGTAAGACAGTTTGCTGTCCTCAACATTTCAAGTAATCTAGTTCAATGACAATATTCCAGAAGTGTTCCTAACTAGACATTGGTCTGAAAGGGAAAATGGATAAATTAAGGCTAGCAAAACTAATTAAAAATGCAGTTTATATCAAGCATATGAATTCTTCGTTTTATAAGTTGCATGGTTATAACCTGGCAGGATTAATCAGATACTAGGGAGGCTATGTGTTTTGGGGATTATTGATTTGCTTTTTTAATACACTGACAGGGTCACTGGAACCAGGTGATTCCTGTGGTCTGTGCGTTTTGGGGGACTGTTGATGACTGCCCTCAGTTCTGGTCTGGAATGTTTAATGTTTTGTGGTATCATGTATCACTAATGGCAATGACGTTATACATTTGGATATCTACCCGTATTGTATTGTATTTTATTTATTTCAGTTTGTTAACTGGGGTAGAACACTGGTCTGTTTGGGCCATTTTACAGATTTAGCCCAGGAAATTAAAATTAAAGTACAGGCTACAAAATTGGTATTACCGCATGACAGGAAAGTATAATATAAAGTCATTCTGAAATGGTAAGAGAGGGAAGGAGATGAGATTGTGTCATTAGAAATTTAGTAGAGAGGTAAAGAGATACAGGTATTAATAGGGAGAATAAAAGTATGTGCGAAATTAGTTGTGCCTATCTGCTAACAGTATATCAGTTTGGACATGGTAGAAGGGTGGTAGGGCAGAAAGTTGAATATAAAGTGTTTTACATACTTATTGCCTACTCCATTAAGATTTTTTTTTGTCAGAAGCCTCACATTTTTTAAATCTGTGAAATGTAATTTTCTTTGGGGGGGGGGTTGGCTGTAGGCTGTAGATAACTTAATACAGCAGCATACAACTGTAACATTATCTAGCTTATTTCTTAAATTTTATCTGCAGCTTCTTTAGTTCTGGTCAAATATTTTGAGGAAGCCAAACAATGTCCATCACATGATCATACGGAGCGGTGTATGTATGAGGGTTTGCAAAGGAAAATCACGTCAGAGTTTGTGCTAGATCTTGTTTTAATGTGCGATGCCCTTCAAGAACTGTCAGAATTAAGCTTGGAATTGCAAGATCGCAACATTGATTTGTACAAAGCAAATGAAAGGAAACAAATGCTTGTTCAAGTTTTCAAAGAAAGGCAAACCAATCCAGGTCACTATTACGAGATGGCTGCAATGGCTGTGCAAAATCTCCAGTGGCATGTTGCTTCACAGCAAGGATTGCAAAAATGATCCTCCAATTGATCCAACTGCGTTTTACACACAACCTCATGAATCAATGTCTACTTGACTGTGACAATGCCATATTTGCACAACAGGCACGCATATTTGATCAAAAGCAATTGCCCAAGGATGTACATAATCATTTAACCTTTGGTGAAAAGGAAATTAGGGGCATCTGTAGAAAACTACAGTTATTAGAAAGAGATGCAGTTTATGGATTCCGTCAGTACCTCCTTGAAAAGCGGTCCAAAAAGCTGCAGCCACTATTGCATGCTGTTAGTTGTATTCCAGTTTCATCAAGTGAGTGCGAACGTGCCTTTTCGCAAATTAATCTAATTGTTACTCCAGTGAGATCCTCATTACTTACAAGAACTGTTTCCACACTTCTCTTCATGCGATTGGTGGGCCCTCCAATCACACGCTTCGATCCTGCAAGATATGTTAATTCGTGGCTGTTATGAAGATGATCAACCCCTGACACTCAAAACAAAGAACGAGTTAGGGAGACTGAAAATATGCAAAATGTTTGGCATTTTCTTTAAAACTCCATCATCTTAAGGAGTAAGGGCTGATTGTTTTATGGGAATACATAACTTTTTTGTAGGATGTAAAGGTCATTATTAACTTGCAGTTGATATTTTTCAATTTTGGAAATTCTGTAAAGCACAATATTATGCAGTACTTATCTGCGACATAATGTCTTCAGTAAATGACATTTAAGTGAGAGCAAGCAGTACTGGGTGCATACTGCTTTAAATTTTCCACATGATTGGGGCTCTTCACATTTCAGATCATTCACTAATACTGTATGTTACATGTCTCCACCATTTCATCTGAGATTGTCTTCATTTGTGCCATTAATTATGTCTCTCTCAATGTGATTATTGTGACTCTTTCCTGACAAATGTGTGCTTTCCGCCCCTTACCCTCATTCTACCCTCTGTTCTCCACTTCCTAGACAACTATAGAATGAATACAGACAGCAGAAGCAATCATTTTCCTGTACTCTAAAGTCTTGCGGAGGCCCATTCTAAGCATGAGAAATAGGACATGCATCTTTATTTCTTTGATCAGGAATTCTGGAGAAAACAGGTAATGAGGGGACAAAAGCTGAAAATCAGGGGCAATTTCTTAAGTATTACTCTAATTCACAAAAATGATTACAACATTGAAGATTTAGGTGATCCGGTCTCCAATCATCATAACCTCTTTGTAATATTTTTCAGACATGGATGTCAAGGGGTGCACCTTGAGAGTAAAGCTTGAGAAGTGGATCTTGGCATCCAATATTATCATAAAATTTACATGATGATGAAAGTATAACACTAAATATCTGGGATGGGACCACGACCATGTAAAGGGGGGGGGGTCCTAGACCCTCATCCTTTAGTCTCAGTTTGTGAGTTTGCCTCAAATATCTCTGTGTTGGCTTTGTGGAGACACTGCCCAGAAATGATATCAAAGCTTTTCAGTAATCCAGGCATCCAGCTATCTCAGTGAAATCCTTTCTTGGGTTCTGCGTAAGGACTAAATCATTCATAAGTACAGCCCTTACTATCCCATACATGGATTTGCCCACAAATGTACTGAAGGAACCTATTTAGGGTTATAAAGTCAAAAGAAAAAATGAGAAAATTGACAACCCTAGCAAGTGCCCTTGTACAAACTAAAGGTACTAGACAATAAACCATTACTTGGATATACTTGAGGAGGGGGGCTTCATTGCAAGATAATCACAGATCGGGAGGCTATCTTCAAAGAACTATCTCTAACCAAGTTGAAAACCTTCTCAAAGTCGACTAAAATCACCAGAGCAGACTCAACTATCCCTTTAAGTCTTGACGTAAAGGAACACTGTCCTTAAGAGAGCCAAATTAGTGCAAACCCAGCCTGTGTGGGAAAGATACATTCTGACAGAAGAGATTTAATCTGTTGTGCTAGGACTTCAACATGTACATAACGTTCCACATTAATAAGAGAAACCAGGCAATTGTTTGCAACCATTGACCACTAAGGAATCTTTCCTGGGTTTAGAGATAACCATTATTATGGTAGATGTACAAGAGAAGGTTAATCATCCTGCAAATGTGGAAAGATCGAAAAATATTCAACAACCCATGGAAAATTTGATATAAGGCTTTTATACAGTTACCCCATCCAGGTCATAGGCTTCTTCACAAGGCATACCATCTGTCACCTTGTGCACCTCTCTTTGAGAAATTGTAGAAAGAACTCTACTTCTCTTTTCCAGTAGAGGGTTCACTTTGTCAAAGAATTCACTTATCTTACTCTCCCAATCATCAAGCAAAGGACTAATAAGTAAAGTTGCTCATAGACGTGATGGGACTTTGCATGAATTCATATTTCCCCAGTGAGCATAACCTGTTTGCCAGTCACCTTGACCCCTGCTATGGATATCCATTGCCTGTAAGCCTTTACCTTTTGTCCAGAAACTTGCCAGGCCTTTCACCATCAGGCCAGGCCCTCATTTCGGTTGTTTCTAAATGCAGCTGTGGGATTTTTGCAACACAGTACACGTACACTTGACAATTTGTCCATTTCAAATTTTAACCCGTTATGTGAATATTGAGATATTTCATTTGAACTCTGTGAATAAAGGATATAACAGGAGCTCTTCAAAACAAAATAACTGTCTGGGACAGGTGGACCCGTCAGCACAAGGATAATGCAGGACTTCAGGTAAAATTTAAGATTACTGTCCACTATCATGCTTAATAATTTGCTGTGAGAAGCGACTTCATTTGTTGCATTATTAACCGAGAAGATTTTATTTATTTTATTCATGAAAGAGGATTTACAGAAAAAAATAAGTATTTGGGGGGTCGAAACAGGGCGGGGTAGGGGGTGGGCAGAGCAGGGGGGGGGGGTTGACCCAAATGATGCAACATATGCGCACCACCACCTCTTTGCTTACAAAAAAAGCCCTGTGTAGACCCTAAGATCTCTTGATCTTAGAGTAAAGGAAAAATGTTGTATTCTGGCAACCTCTAGAGAAGAAAAAAGTTTCTGCAGGAAACAGCACTATTTGATATAGTTTCAGTAACATTTCAGCTAAAATATAATGTTCTGCATCATCAATGCACAGTTCATCTTTCAAACTGCTTTTGTCCTATACAGTTTTCCGTTTGTTTTTTGATCCATTACATGGCTGAAAAGACTTAAAAAGGGTCAGTTCACGTGGACACTCAATGAATTTTTAAGTAAGGTAAAATACATGTATATCCCATTCATCATCCTCCATCTTCAGCATCTCCATCTCCATCCTCTTCTCCATCTGCATGCAGTCAGGGTGTTTTGCCATTTCTCTCAATGCAATGCCATTCGACACTTATGCCTGTCATACATCTTCTCTTGCACAGTCCCTCTACATTTCTTCGCTGGATGCCATCACTCCCTCTTGCCTTATTCCTTTCTTTCCCAAACCTTTACCAAATTTTCTTCTGCTGTTCTGCATGTGCCCAACCAACCATAATCTGTTCACTGATCTTTTCTGAAATTGGAGCTACTTTAGCTACTGCTCTTATGTCCTCATTTCGTTTACCCCACAGTGCGCATTCTACCACCTGTCTTAGGTGCTTCATTTCCATCACCTCCAGCTTCATCAATTGTTCTGCCCTTACTTCCCAGGTTTCTGCACTGCACAGTAGTACTGGTCACACCACTGTTTTGTACACCTTCCTTTTCAGCTTCTTTGATATTATTCTGCCATACACTACCCATGACACTCTATGCCAGTTGGCTGCAGCCCTATGATTCTAATTTTGATCTCTTCATTAAGACTTTCCGTCTCCTCAGTCACCCCTCCCAGATAACTGAAACTGTTAAACTGTTCCACTATCTTCCTTTCTATCTTAATTCTCAGCCTGTTCTGATTTCTCTGATTTGTTGCCATTACCATTGTCTTATCTGAGACTGCGGTGGTGGTGCTGTGGTAGCGTTGTCGCCTCACAGTAAGACGTCCTGTTCGATTCTCAGCTATAGCTTCTTCTATGTGGAGACATGCGTGAATGGGCATACCTTCGTTGAAGGTTGTGCGTCAGGGCTGGCAACTCGGCACATAAAAATCTACTGCCAATCATTAGCGGACCGGAGTTCCACTGTGGCGACCCCTAACCAGGAAAAGCCGAAAGATACAACAACCATTGTCTTATTTAAACTCACGTTCATCCCATGTGCCTTCAGTGTTGGCATTCAGTTCCCCTAGCCTTGTTTGGAGTTTGCCTGTAATGCCACATTGTCTGCATGCAGCAGCTTTGTTGATCTGTCCCCTCCAATCTGTCTGCTAATGTAGTCCATCACTAGTATGAACAGCAGTGGGCTGAGAGCTGAACCCTGATGCACACCCACTCCTACTGGGAAATCCTGTGAGAGAGCAAATACTTGTTTGTACTTGAGTCATTGGATCCTTGTACATAGCTTGCACTTTAATTCTTCCAATGTTTCTGGGACTTCAAACCATGGCAGGACTGCCCAAATCAGCTTTCTTGGGACTGTGACATGTACTTTCCTCAAGTCTATGAATGCCCAGTTGGACTCCTTTATCACTAGGTTCTTCTCAACTGTCAGTCTCACTGCAAGCATTTAGGTTAGTTATAGTGCATCCTGATATGAATCTGAGCTGCTCATCTTCCATCTTGCTCTCTACTACTCTGTGTATCCATTTTGTCAGTCACCCTTTCTAGAACTTTCATGCAGTGTGACAGGAGTTTGATGCTTCTGTACTGCCCACAGTTGTAGATGTCCCCTTTGTACTTGTACACTGACATGCATATGCTTATTCTCCAGTCGTGGGATACACCTTTCTCTCCACACTGCTGTGAGTATCCTCAGGAGCCATTTCTCCACTATCTCACCCAGCATCTTTATCATATCTGCCATGACCTCATCTGAGCCTGCTGCTCTCTCTGACTTCATTTTTCATAGTGCTGTGCTGTACTTCTATGGTGGGGCTCCTCCTCTTCTCTCATTGTAAGCTGAGTCTGGGGCAGTACAGCCTCTGTGAGGTTTTCTTCATTCAAAGTACTCCTTCCATCTGCCTTTGATGTCTTTTGGACTGTTGAGTAGGTTGTTGCTGGCATCCCCTATGAAGTGTGTCTGACTATCTTTATCTTTCTGATTTTGTTTTGCACCCTGATACAGTTTTCATGCCACCTACTGAGTCACTTTCCAGAAGTTGGTAGAGTGCCTCTGATGTCCTGTTCTTTGCCATTCCAACTCCTTTCTTAGCATGTCAGTATTCCTTCCTAGCCTTGTCCATCTTTTATATATCCAACTTTTTACTGCACTCCTCCTTTCTTTTGATGACTTCCTGGGCTTCTGCATTAACCATCAGCTTTCCTTCTGTACCTTGTTTCTGTGCCTGACTCAGCCATGTATCTGTTCTGTAGTCCTCGCGCATGCTGTTTTGAGACAATGCCATTTTTCAGCTCTACCTATTTTCCCCTCTTCTTGGAGTGCTAGAGTCCCTAGTAATTCCTTGAACTGTTGTACATTATCTCCAGTAAACTTCCAGATCTTCAGACTGGTCTCTGTTGGCCTCAGTGCCTTCTCTGACCACTGCTTGCAGCTGATATTGGCAACCAGTGGTTTATGCTGTGAGCTTTTTCACTGGGGATGACTTTGCAATCACTGATTCTGCCCCAGTGCCCTTTCCTTACTAGGAGGAAGTCCACCCGAGTTGTATGTTGGCCACTGTTGATGTGATCTTGTGACTTTCTCTCTTGCTGAACTATGTGTTGGCTACTAGCGAGCCATTTGCAAGACTAAAGTCTGGAATGGCCTCACCTTCTTTATTCCTGTTGCCCCACCCATGTGGACCCAGGAAGTCCTCCTATCCTGTTCTCTCTGTCCTGACATGTGCATTCAAGTCGCCGATTATCAGCACCAATTTATGTTGTCTTGCTTTGTCTAGTAGGTCCTGCAGCTGCTGTCTGAATGCATTCTTCTCTTCACCACCCTGCTGTGAGGCATAGGCTAAGATTATGAACACTGTCCTATCATTAGGCCAGAGTCTGATTACCATGAGTCTGTCACCAATTCTGATGACCTCCCTCACTGCCTTCTGAAGCCTCTCTCATTACAGGTCCCACACTATTTCTAAACTGTCCTCCATCTTGTCTGAGAGCCTTATTTTACACTGTCGAGTGGCTAGCCCTGCTTCGGCACGCAGTCTGTGATCCATGTTCTTGAGGATACTGCGCACTACAGCAGATGTGCAGAGCGGTTGATGTGTACAACTCTTCCCCTTATAGGGCACCATGTAGAGTCTGTGCTGCTGCCAACAGCTCCATTCATTAGTGAGATGGAAAAACCCAGCATGTGTTTTTTTTTTTTTTTTTTTTTTTTTGGACTGGAAGGGAACCCACAGAGACACGGAGAAACGTACAAAAAGGCATTGATCGGAGGTCAAGATTGAACTTTGTGCCTTGTACATGAGAGGCAAAGGTCTTAACCATTATGGCAACTGGCCTTGTACAACATTGTTTACATATTCATTTATATAGCTATCATTTGTTTACTTTCATAAGGATGCTTTCATCTAGTTGTACTATGCCATTCTAGATTTATCCTAACCTGTCGATTTTTTTTTTTCTTTTTTCAGTTTTCCCAGTCACAAATTGCATACATTGTCTTCTGTTTTCACTGTTTGCTCAGTGCCAGGTTACCACTGTAGTTCTTCCATGAGTTCTGGAGGGCCCTACTCCTCTACTGGCAAATCTGTTCAATGAAGTTGCTATGGTTTCTAAGGAATTAATGGCTGCTGAGCAGGCTTTTTACTCCTGTATTTCCTGCATCTTTCCTTCAAAGCTATTGCTCTTATGTGCAGTGTTTGTACCATTAAGACATTTAAATGTACACTTTTTACCTGCATTACATCCCCACTCTTTAAAGACACGAGTATTGACATTTCTGGCTTATCGTCCCTTTAATTACAGCCTATTGACTTTATACCATTTCCTAACTCAGCTTCTTACCTTGTTGTAAGCTCTGCAGCATTTTATGAAGGTCTTTCCTGAAGCAGGCATGAGCCATATTCAACAGTCCCCTGATCCAGTTTATACAGAGTTTTTGGTTGTGTTCTGTATTTGTCAAGCCATACTGTCCAAAATAATGTGCTCCAATCACTTTCATGCACATTACAGTCCTTTATTTAAATGATAGTTCTGTCAGTTTCTGTAATCTTTGGGGTACTTTATGGTGGCAGTTGTTTTTCTTGCAATTGTTTCTTTAAGTGAATACTTTAGAATGCTGCCCCCCCCCCCCACACACACACACACACTCACAGTTCATTGATTAGACTGACACCTTTTACTTTTTGTATGATTTCCTTATCTTCTAACTTCAGGTGGTCAGGTCTCCACCAGTAACCCACTTAAAGGCTGAGATACTGAAGTCCTGGCCTGTTGTCATGTAGTGCAGGAACAGCCATTCTCTATGGGTTTGGCATGCATGGGGGGGGCTGTACTTGAGGCCTTTACATATATATACTCTAGTATGTAGCCAACTTCTTCCTTTGAAACTGCCTTAATTGTCCATGATTGTATCCCGCAGAAATGACAGTTGTAATTACTTCTTTTCAGTGATGTTTGTGTTTGTACCTTGCTGCTGCCTTCTGGAAGGATGTTTGACAGATTCTTACCTGCATTCATATCTAATGCAGTAAACTGCTGGCTTTATACACACATTTAATTTGTAGATTCTGAATGCAGTCATACCTTAGAGACAGAATTTTGTATGTCTCAGCATATGCTTAGCTTTCTGCTGCTTCAAATCCAGATATCCATTGCACAGCACTGTTTTTGCTGTTTCTGAGTTAGCTTTGATGTTAAACTTTGTAAAAAGAGCACTTTTGTCAACCTGTATACCTTCAGTGTGCACTGCAGTCACTGCCTAGTGGTGAATTTGATAGGTGTGTGTGTGTGTGTGTGTGTGTGTGTGTGTGTGTATGTATATATATATATATATATATATATATATATATATATATATATATATATGCAGCAAGGCCCTCGTGAAGCCTTGCTTTTTGCAGTAAAACCAGGAGTCTCTGTGCCACCATCTGTGTTATGGCAGGCCGACTGAATCACTGCCAGCTCTTCTGCCACAACTTTGTGTTTAAAATGTTAGCATATTGAAAGCATTTGCTAACTGTTAAAGGAATAAGGGAAATTACAGGGGAACAGTGTCTCTAAATGCATTGTTTTGTTTTTGTGATGGACACTGACACAGGTTTAGTGGCACTAAGCTGGAGCTCCTCCAATGCTTTATTCCTGAGTGCAGTCTGAAAATTGTGGGATTGTGCCAAAAAGGATCCCTTTTCAAATGTGATAGTCTCTCTCACATACTTTCTTCATAGCTGTTCGCAACAACTGAATACTCTTTAGCACTTAGTCCATATGTTGCCCTTCTTTAACTGTGTGTTTTTCCTTTTCTAGCAGTTAAAACCGCTGTCAGATTTTTTCATTTTAGTGCAAAGATTGCAAGTAACAAAACTAGAGAAATCGTGCATAAATTTATACAGGTGAGGCAGATGCTACAAAACACAGCTGTCAGATGTTGTGTTTATTGGCAAAATGTACTTGGTTACACACAGAGAGGGTGAATTTAATGAAATTGTCTATATGCAGATATTTTGTGTACAACCCAGGAAAAATAGAAACAGTCTTCAGAAATGTATGTGCAGAACTTGTGTACATTTGTATGTATTCTTTGCACGAGGTTCCCTATCTGCTGCTTGCAGTTTTCCATAAGTCAGCCTGCTGAGCTTAGATACTTCTGTGAACCCCAGAGGAACTCTTGTTTCTACAAAGTTGTTAGCCCTTATCAGCATTTTCAGTGTTATGTTGCATGATGTAACCCTTGGATTTCGCATGCTCTGTAATATTTCCGTGTGTGTTTCAATTTACCTTGAAAGCTTTCATGAGTTATATGAGAGAGCTTTGTTTTACCAATTTCACCATTGATGGTTCTGGGTTAGACCTTGTGCTTTTTAGGACTTTGGGCATAATTTGGTGGACTGAGAACTTTAGATGTTGTTTAAAGTTCTGGAAGTAATTTGGTGATTTGGCAGCTGTACCATTTACCTGCATTAGCAAGATGTAACATCCATAAAAACAAAATGGAGTAAGGAGTATTTCCTTTGTTTAGTATAATTCTTTGCTGCTTTGATATTTTTTGGTACTCTTGATATTTCTGAGTATATCTAAAATCTTGCACATCTGTTCTGCCCTGAGCCAATTCTAAAGCAATTTCTTATTGTTTCATAAGACTGGCCTGCAATAGTAACATAAGAAAAGGCATTGCAAGAACAATGGACGGCATAAAAAAACATTTAACAGGGAAAAAATAAATTATATTTATATACACACACAAACTGTCACACAAATACATTAGGGGATCTTAAAAGTCATCCACTCAGTTCGGTGGTTTACTTTTTACTTTTGTAGTGTAAAGACCATTTTGTTGGATTGATATGGAACATTCTGTCTTGTTTATGAGTAATTTAAAAACCGTGGATACCATTCTCCTACATTTTATTTACTTATTTAATTTAACATTTTGTTTACCAGGAAAGTCCAACTGGGACAGAGCCCATTTTCAGCATAGGCCCAGGGAGAAACACTCCAGACGCGTGTCTTTGGAAAGTGGGAGAAAAACGGAGCACCCAGAGGAAGCCCACTTGAATGCTGGGAGGATGTGCTGACTTTGCACAGAAGTCACCCCAGCCGAGAATCGAACCAGAGAACCTCTTGCTGTGAGGTATCAATACTAACCACTACACCACCAGTATCTGCAGTATTCTCTCCAGTAGTTACAAGTAGTACCAGATTACTCAAACCATAGTAGATCAGACTATGGTTTGATGCATTTAAAGTCAAACTTACAATTTACCAAAAAGACATTGATTTACAGCAGACTGTATAGCACATGTATGGAGACCAGCACTACCAATGCAGTTCTAACTACTTGCTTCATGAAATAGAAGCACTGTGAACTAACATCGGATGGCACGGCGCCAGGGCAGTTTTTTGGGGCTAGGCTTGTAAAGGCTCCAGGGCCATTGGCCTAGTACACACCTATGAACCTATGTAACTGAAACCCCCCACCTCTTATTTATACACAATTTTATACAACTAATACATTATCAAATTAACACAACAAAACCTCCTGTACACTTCTAATCAATGCTATAAAAGTATTTATTTATTTATTTACTTGTGCATTTGTTGACCAGGTTTGTCCGACTGAGCTAAGTAGCCCTATTTCAGCAGACGCCCTGGGAGAAAAGGTCCACATGTTCTACAGATTACTTTACTTATTTTTGTAAATAATCAACAACTGGTTTACAGAAAATATTCAAAGCAACATATACATGAAAAACAAGGATTTACTACAGTAAACTAATCATTATGTCTGCCAGATTTAGAATCCTACATCATTCAGAAGGACTAACAATAGTTTTGTTACCACATGTAAAATCTTACATTATGCAGATAAGAATTATGTAATGCGCTTAGGATAGAGAAGTTAAGACAAGGTCTAGAGAGTTAGAGAAAGTTACATAAGTTGGGAGCAGATAGAGGTGTGCAGTTAGGGTTGATGAGCTGTTTAAGGGGGGGTGGGTACAGAGGGGGAGGTCCATTGGCTTAACAGGTATTCTTTAGTGACTAGTTTGAATTGACTAAGTTGCTTGAGTGACCTGATCTCTAGTGGGAGTTTGTTCCAGGCATTGGAAGGAATATAACTATAGAAAATACATCCTTTCTTAGTTTTAGGTTTGTGGATTTGTAGCAGATCAAGGTTAGAGCTCCAGAGGGATCTAGCGAGTGAATAAGTGGGAGATGATAGATGATAATAGGGTAGGACAGTAAGAAGGCTGATAAAGGATAGAGTGGATGATCTGGAGTTGAAGGAGAAGCTGGTGAGGTAGTTCTAGCAGTTAAACTATTTGAGTGAGAGACAGTGATGTGACTTGCAAGTTTGATAGGCTACAGATTTGGCTGTCTTGTAGGTAGATTCAAGTTTGGCAAGGAGTGTGGAGTTGAGGCAAGTAAGAATTTGAGAGCCATATAAAAGACTGGGTAGGAGGGAGGCATAAGGTAGTCACTTAGCTTCACTGGTGAGAAACTTTTTGTTGCGGTAGAGGAGCCCTAGTTTCTGATGTTTTCTTGGGGTCTATATTATAACCTCTAAGCATCAGCTCTCCAAACACCTAATGGTAGACCTGTAAACAGCGAAAGCCACAAATGGCCACTTCCTCAATTTTTTTCATAGGGAAAAATTTTGCATGCCAGTTATCGGAAATTTTCACTTTTCTCCAATGTAGAGCGATGTCAGAGGTGGTATATTTAGTTAGGGGGGGGGCAAACCCCCCCCACTTTATTAGGGTTTGAAAGTTTGTCTGTTGCCGGCCAAGCCCTGTGAAAAAAATTGTGGAAGTGGCCGTTCGCGGTTTTAAGCTTTCGTTGTTTACAGGTTGACCTTTAGATGTTCGAAGAGCTGATTCTTCGAGGTTATAATATAGACTCGTTTTCTTGATACAGTTGTTAATGTGTGAATCGAATTTAAGCTGGTCGTCAGTCATGACACCAAGGAGTTTAGTGCTAATTTCCACCTCTATGTGTGTGTTGTTGAGGGACAGGATTGTGAAAGTGGATTTAATGTGGTTGTAGTTTTTAGGAAGAACAAGCAGTAGCTTAGTTTTTGGTGGGGGTTAAGGAATAAGCTGGTTATCAGAGAGCCAGTTTTCTACAGAGTTAAAGGAAGTCTGTGTTGTAGTGATGAGTTCGGAGGGAGAGTCAGCAATAGTGATGACAGTAGAGTCATCAGTATTATAAATGTAAACATTCTATTTAATTACATATTAAACTTTGTCTCCTTTCCTTCAGAAAACACTTAAATGTTTTCATTTAGCCCTGGGGCTTCACATGCACGTAATCTCATTTGCCATTTGGCTTCAACTGTTTCTAACTTATTTTTGTAATTGTCCTCTCTTAAATCATGTTGGAGACATTCAATGACAGAAAACAAAAACTTCTTATAGTTGGAACAAGTTGCTGAATAACATTGCACATCTTAATTGAGAGATCTGAGTGCAGAGCTATACATCTGAGCTCTTGCTGGAACCCCATATGAAGTTTTTTTTTTTTTTTTTTTTTTTTTTTACTAGAAATTTCTTCTTTCTTCAGTCCCGTCAAACACCAGGAAAGAGTTTTATTTTTTTAAGTTCAGAGACAACATGATTTCAGTGTTAATTGTGATTGGGTGTAGCTGTATTTGGTAGTGTTGGGGGCATCTGAGAACATTGCTTGTGAATATTTTATAAGAAAAGACAATTTGCTGTTCTGGGATTCAAATTACAGCTGACCAAGTAGCAAGTTTTATTCTGATTGGCTGTTTCAATTTTCTCTTTATTATGTATTGGACTGATTTGTTCACCATGTCACTCCATGCTACACTTCTGTAGGTGAATCTGCACAGTAACTGGTTAGTGCTTGTCAGTAGTCATCCTTAGAGTCACTACACAGACTCATTGGGATTATTGCTATGGTATTTCCTGTAAATTGAGTGTGTTTGAGTCACACTATTAGTTATGTGCTGTATCCCTCAGTGTTAATGCACTACAGCCAATTGAGCTATGTAACTTGGAGGCATCCGTCTCACGCACCAGGGTGGTCTATGAACATCATGCACTACCACTAATGTCTCATTGCAACTACACTAAACTGACTTAAGCTGATGCTGTTAATAAAAAAAAGTTGCTACTAAAGCCTCCTAGTAATAAGACTAGGTCTCAGCACATGTCCCTCACCATATCAGTTCCTCCATACTCATACCAGAAGGTAGACCACAAGCTAATACTTCAAATTCCATGCAGGTAAACAGTAATGCTGTAAAAAAATGATTGATTATATTGTCAGGCACACTGACTCTACACTCGCAAGACTTTCTGGTGCCAGAATCCATGACTCACAAGGGCTTTAAAGTCCCTCTCTCCATCAAGTATTATTCCAACCTAGCAGTACTCCACCTGCACCTGGTGTGAATGACTTGAACTATATAACCCTGAGGGACGTGCAGAGAGAAATGGTGCATCTCTCTATACATTTTATCTGATGCAGACAAGGCAGTGGCTATGAGTGGAATTCTTCTTTCAACCAGAGTGATACCCATCTACAAAGAAAAGATGATTGGCTTAGTAGTTGGTGTCATTCAAGGGGGGGGGGTCCAGTATGTTGGCATGTGGGAGGTGATTCAGAGCTAACTGGCTTCACCAAGGATGGCTTCCACATACATACAAGCTGGAGCCTTTGCTGTCCCCATAGTGTTTTTTTAGGCATAGTCCAGTTAATGGACATCCCAACATTGGAGATATCAGTATAGCTAAGGTATAGCTTCTCAATGCCAGAAATCTTGACAACAACTTGACTGATTTTGAGGTTGTTCTGCAACTTGAACACACATTTGTGTAGTTACTCATTTTTCATTGCAACAGTAGCACTAGTACAAACCTGGGTTTTGCACCTACTTTGCATTCAGGCCTGAAAGAAGTTGTAGAGGTGTTTCTATATTTCCTCAAGACCACATCCCCTCTAGATAGATTCCTGGAAAACTCAGAAACTGAATTCACTAAACTACAGCTTACCTTGAAAAAGACAAACTATTGACTTGTAGGTTGCTATAGGACACCCATCATGTCTGCCAATGACCACATAGAATTCATAAATGTACTGTAGGAACCATCTTTTACTAAATGCCTTTCATAATAGGAGATTTCAGTTACCCCTCAATAAACTGGAGAACTTATACCTTCATAGTTAGGCATGTTCAGAGATTCTTAAACATAATAACCCAGAGGCTACCTTTCTCTGGAATAGGCTTCACATCCATGGGAAGCAAAGATGTCCTTCAAGGATGCAACTGCAGTCCTGACATATGGGTTGTCCTGCCTCAGGCAGCCCTTCGGTCGGCCGGATTCCAAAGTCTGGGTCCGGCGTCGGCTGATGTCGCCCTTTCCCCGACGTCAGATTGCCTGGGGTATAAAAACGTCAGCCGACGCTATCTTCTTTAGTCTTTCTTGCCGCGTGGCACCCGAAGCAGAAGCAGTTCGCAAGTGCCGGTCGACCAGCTCCTGTGTTTTCAGCTACTGAAGTCTTCAAAAAGCTAAGTACCCCGTTGGGGACCTTTTCTTGCCTTAGCCGATGTCAGATAAAAGTGAAAAAGTTAATAATTGTTTAACTTGTGGGAAACAAATACCTCATAAGGATTTCCACTCTTACTGTTTACCCTGCCTAGGCCCAGAACACAACGTCTCTGCCTGTGCAGCTTGTGCCTCTTTCAATAAACGCACTCTTAGGCGTCGGTCAGAGTTTGCACAGGATTATTTTGGGGAAGATTTCTGTTATATCATGCTGTCGGAGCTTCCGACAGTACATTTACCTAAAAAATGGAAGGATAAGGACCGACCCCCGCAGTCTCGGCCGACACCATGCTTAGGCCTACCTCGAGTGTCTCGGTCTCTTCTGAGCCGGTTTCAAAACCGCTACAGACAGATGACACCACTCCACCGGTTACTCCGATACCGGAGGCCAGCTCGGTGCCGGTATCTGTTCTCCCCTCTGAGACGTTAGCCCAGGATATTTCTGACACCATTTCAGTGGATAAGACTACTCCAGCATGTGGGGCTGCCAGGCCTCCAGTGTCTATGTCCATTAAGGCCTACACACGTGCTAAGGCTGCCAAATAGGCCAAGTCTCTCCCTCCAAGATCTGTTTCTCTGGGATCCACTTCTGGTTCTCAAATTTTAAGTTTAGCTGAGGACCTTATTTCTTTAATTAGGGGTTCACAGCCTCATCCAGATAGAGGCTCTCAGCCGCCTTCTGACAAGAGGCCTAGGGTTGAGCAGGTAGATTCCCAGTCCTCCGATGAGGCCTCAGGTGATTCTGCACATTCAGACTACCAGGAGGAGGCCTTCCCGGCCTACGAGGATTCTGATGAGGAGGAATCTATTCCCTCTGCTTCTCCTCCTGAGGAGTTTTCCTTTGGGGAAACGCTTCATTCCATGAGGGAACACTTCAAATGGCAAGGCCAAGAATACTCAGATTCTAGGAAAAGGTTAAGGGAATTTTTAAAGCTACCTCAGCATAGACCCTTAGCTATTCCTCCAGTTTTAAATGTTTTAGATGATGTGTACTTAGAATCTAGTGTTTCCCCTGACTCCCTCCCCCCGCTCCTGTCAAGCCAGACAGTTACTACAGGGTCCCAGACACTCATCAATTTCTGTACAAGGGCCATACTGCTGACCCTGAAACTATTTCTCAGGGGCCTAAATGGGTCTCCTCCACTACTGCTAAGAACCCACTCCCTTCGGAAAGAGATTCTAGGGCTTTAGAAAGGTGGGGCAAGAAAGTATATACATCTTCCACCCTTTCTATGCGAGCATTAAATTGTCAATTTCATATGATTCAGTATCAGGAATACATGTTGGATGACTTGCAAAAGAAACTGGCTTCCCCTGAACCACTAGATAGAAAGGGGTTACAGGAATTGGTTCATAATACTAAGCAGGTTAGCAGCCATTTCCTTCAGTGTGGATATGATGCATTGGAAGCTTCATGTAGAGCAGCAATGACAGGTGCGGTCATACGCAGACATGCTTGGTTAAAGGAACAAACATTGCCAGACCATGTGAAAATTGAGCTTTTGGACGCACCACTAGAGAAACATAAGCTATTTGGTGCTACTGCACAAGAGGTTTTAAAGAAAATAGAGGAAAAGGCAAAATCAGTGCAAACAGTCAAAGATTTCCTCCAGGTACAGCCTCCAAGATTCAGCAGGAATTGGCCTTTTAAGCATTGGTCCTTTCCTGACACAGACAAATTTCAAAGAGGCAAAAACAGACGTGGCAGAGGTAGAGGGCAAACTCAAGGCTCCTACAGAGGACGTCAATGGCAGCCTCCGAACCAGAGAGGTGGGGCAGGACCTTCCACTGCTCCGCCAGGACAATCTCAATGACTTGACTTTGACTCCGCCATCCAGGGCTCAATTAGAAGCACCTTTGGGCGGAAAATTATCTTTATTCTCACAAAATTGGCACAATATTACAAAGGACAAATGGATACTGGACATAATAGACAAAGGATACAGATTCCATTTTCATACACTACCAACAAGACATGGCAGGCCAAACCTGCCACCAAATCAAAGGGCAGAGGCACTCAAACAAATAACAAACCTACTTCAAATAAGAGCAATAGAAAAGGTTCCTTCTGCAGAACAAGGACAAGGATTTTATTCAAGACTGTTCCTTGTTCCAAGAAAAGAAAACCAATGGAGACCCATTCTGGACTTCTCCGCACTGAATACTTACCTTATTGTGCCAAAATTCAAAATGCTGACTTTACAGCAACTCCTTCCCATGCTGGGAAAGGGGTCTTGGCTGGTAACTCTGGACCTCAAGGAGGCATATCTGCATGTCCCAATCAGACAAAGTTGCAGAAGATACCTCAGATTTCTTGCAGGCTCAGAGCATTATCAATTCTCAGCATTGCCCTTTGGCTTATCTACTGCGCCCAGAGTGTTCACGAAATGCCTGGCATCAGTAATTGCACATTGCAGACTTCAGGGGATATAAATATACCCTTGCCTGGACGACTGCCTTATACAAGCGGACAGCCAACAAGCCTTGTTAAAAAACTTGGACTATGTCATTCACGTACTGCAGGCCTTGGGATACACAGTCAATATTCAGAAATCAAGTCTCATACCATCCCAACAAATACCTTTCCTGGGTGCCACACTGGACACAAACACTAAGATGGCGTTTCTGACAAAAGAAAAACAAAAACAATTACCAGAATACTTCAGAAGATTGGCAACACACACCAAGATGACTGCAAGGAAAATCCTGCAGGCCCTGGGTTTCATGGCATCTTGCATTCTTCTGATTCCACATGCAAGGCTGCATATGAGGAAACTGCAATGGTTTCTAAAAAGTCTATGGTCTCAGCACAACCACAGCCTGGAAACATTGATCCCACTCATTCCATGCCTTCAAAATGAATTTCTGTGGTGGGCTCAAGCAAGCCAGATAAACAAAGGTATGCCTTTCAGCAAGCCTTATACAAGTCAAACCATAACAACAGACGCCTCAGACCATGGATGGGGGGCGCACATGGAGGGCAGATGCATTCAAGGACAATGGACACAAAAAGAAAAGCACCTGCATATCAACCAAAAAGAAATGCTGGCAGTGATGCATGCAATCAAGGCCTTCGAAAAGTTCATGCATCAGGGCCATCTACTAATAAAGACAGACAATACCACAGTTATGAGGTACATAAACAAGCAAGGAGGTACCCATTCCTACCCTCTTTGCAGACTGGCAATGAATCTCTGGGATATTTCCCTACAATTGAAAATAGAGCTACAATCCCAGTTTGTACCAGGGAAGGACAATGTTCTGGCGGACAGCCTAAGCAGAAACATCATGGATCCACACGAATGGATGTTGCATCCAGACATTTTCTTACAAATAGCTCAAGCATGGGGAAGGCCGGATATAGATCTTTTTGCCTCCCACTTCAATCACCATCTGAAAAAGTTTTGCACAAGGACATACCATCCTCAAGCATGGAAGGTGGACGCTCTCTCCTTCAGTTGGAACTCTCTAACACTATATGCCTTCCCACCTCTTCCTTTGATGACCAAGGTGTTACTAAAGATCAAGACAGAGCAACCGAATGTCATACTGATAGCTCCAGACTGGCCAAGACAACACTGGTACCCACTGCTACGGAGCTTGACACACACCAATCCGTGGCTCCTTCCTCAATGGCCACTTCTTCTGACACAGCACAATTACAGGACACTACACCCCAGCTTGAAAACATTGAAGCTGACAGCTTGGAAGATTCCATGACTATTACTCAGGATACACTTTCCAAAAGGGTAAAAGATATCATCCTGGAAGCGCAGACCTTCCACTAGAAAAACATACTCAGCAAAATGGAAGAGATTTCTTATCTGGAACAGCAAAAAGGGTCAAGACCCATCAATGATGAGCATTCCACAGATCCTGGAATACTTGGCTGAAATGCTCCACAATGGCCTTTCATATTCTTCCATAAAAATACATGCTTCAGCAATATCTGCCAAATATAACACTGATCCGCCTGTATTTTCTCACCCATTGCTAAGACAGTTTCTAAGAGGTATAAAGAACATCAACCCTCCAAGGAAACCACCAGTGCCTGCATGGGACCTCAACTTCATGCTGGAAAAATTAACTCTTCCTCCCTTTGAACCAGCAGCATCTTCAGAGTTGCAATTTCTGTCTTGGAAAACAGCCTTCCTTCTGGCAGTAACCTCAGCAAGAAGAGTCTCTGAGCTACAGGCCCTTATGGCAATACAACCATTTCTCATTTTTCACCAGGACAGAGTTTCTTTGAGAACCAACCCGTCATTCATGCCAAAGGTGGTATCCAGGGTGTCCCTGAATCAAGCTATTCACCTGCCTACCTTCTTTCCCAATCCTCAAAATAAAGGAGAGACTTCTGCACACCTTGGACATACACAGACAGTTGCGCTACTACTTGGACAGAACAAAGTCTTTCAGAAAATCTGACCAGCTTTTTGTAGCTTTCGCTGCTGGATTGCAGGGAAAAGCAATTTCCAAACAGACAATTTCTAAATGGATTGGAAATTGCATTCAATTCTGCTACTCTTTTCATGGAAAAACTGTGCCAGCTGACATCAGGCCACATTCCACCAGAGCTACAGCCACCTCCACAGCCTTTTTAAGAGGAGTGGCAACAAAGGACATTTTAGAAGCTGCTACATGGAGCTCCGTGCATACATTTTCCAAACATTACAACCTGCCTTTATACTCCAGATACAGAGCAGGGTTTGCCTCTGCAGTCCTGCAGGGCATTTTAGCTACACCATCTTTGTCTTAGTGCCTACCACCCCCAGGTTGGCTATGGTATTCAACCCATATGTCAGGACTGCAGTTGCATCCTTGAAGGACATAGTACAGTTTTGTACCTACCATAAATGTAGATGTCCGATAGGTATGCAACTGCAGTCAGGTTTTCCCTCCCACCTACCCCTCTGTGGTATACTTTTGGGTTTCTACCCCTCATTTTAGCTACCTGAGGTAATCTTTTATGGTGTATTTGTTTTTATGCTGTTGTACTTGTCTGGAATTTTTTCTCTATTTTTCAAAATTTTGCCTTCCTTAGAGGGCACCTGGCATCTGGGGCACGAAACACTGAAGAAGATGGCATTGGCTGACGTTTTTATACCCCAGGCGCTCTGACGTCGGGGAAAGGGCGACATCAACCGACCCCGGACCCAGACTTTGGAATCCGGCCGACCGAAGGGCTGCCTGAGGCAGGACAACCCATATGTCAGGACTGCAGTTGCATACCTATTGGACATCTACATTTATGGTAGGTACAAAACTGTACTTTCTCCCTAACATAATTCAGGTGTAACTTCAACAACTGTGTATGGAACTGGAATTTCACTCCTGTTTCAGCGCCTATGTCTCTAATGAATACAGGCAGTCTTATTTAATCTCCCAGTCCTCTGCTTTTAAATGTTTCATCTTCCAAGTGCCTGCTTACACTGCCAACTGTACCAGAACATGTTGGAGATTTGGGATGCATAGCTAGGCTTAAAAAGCCCCAGCGACCATTAGTCTAGCACACATCTATGTACCTAATAAGTCTTTGTAACAGATGTCCTTCTTTTTCTATGTTGCAGCATTCCAGTTGTGGGATTTCCTGCCCTCAGGTGACTCGTACGTTGGCTCCTATACAAAAGCTTCAGCTTGGCTGTTGCAGCTGCGTGGGACATCACATGTAGGGCCATAAACCAGGGGCCTTAAATGTGATGTCTGCATGCACAATCCTCAAGACTTTTCAGCCGCAGGCAACCTACACATTGTACAATTGCTCCTTCACAGACGTAGCATCAATAAAGCTAAATAACCCGTTGGGTTTTGATTTTTTTCTTGTTTTGCTAACTGTTATTGCATAGGCTTGGTTGTTGTAGCCTTTAGCTGATATCCGGTAAAAAGGGCCATTGCCAATGTGGGTGCCAGATACCCCATAAAGAAGCCGATGATAGGTGGTTTTTTTGCTTAGGCCGGGACCACAATCATTCCTCCTGCTCTATTTATCAGTCATTTATGCTGAAAACCCTGCGCAGTCATCTGGCCACCTTAAACCTTTACCTAGAAAATCAGTGCCTAAAACGGTTAGCTCTTAGAATGGAGCCCACATCGGAGGCCGAACACCAACCTCCACGAAAGAAGGCCAAGATTCCTAGGCCTTCCTTGCCTACTGATTCGCTTCCCGATGCCCTGCCAACTGCCGGTCTAGGAGTTGAGCGTTCAGTGGACTTCAATGATGACTCTTGAGGAAGCCATTGCACAGCTTACTGGCACATCCTTGGAGATTGCCCAGACACTGACTACTGTCGATGTCGAGGGGGAACCAAATTCTGTGATAGCTCTGACCAGGATCCAGCCTTCAGAAATGTTGTCTTCTAAATTAGATGACAGGCTGGGCCCTACCTTCACCCAGGCCAAAAAGAGACAAAAAAGCAAGCATATCTCCTCTTCTCAGGAAACCTTTCCAGATTGGTAGGCTTTCACTTCCTCACTTTTGCAGGCCTTCGTGGCCCTTAGGCCTTCAACCTCGACCCCCTCTACTCTGCCTTTATTGAGCCCTAGGCCTGCTTCTGCCTCTTCCCTTCCACCCATGTCCTCTCGGGTTAGGGAGGGAAGAGCATGATTCTTCCTTTTCTTCCTCAGAGGACTCCATCTCTACACATCTCAGATTGTCTCTCCCCAGGAGTATTACTCCCCTGATGAAGAATCTGTAGAAGGGGATCCCCCTCCGATGATATTACCTTCGGTGAGACCATCACCAAGATGAAAGATTACTTCAAATGGGATACTTCCCAAATGAAGGACACCCAAAAGAGGTACTTTGAGCTGCTTCAAGTGGAATCACCCTCCCCCTCAGCAGTCCCTCCAGTCCTTGCTGCTTACTTGGATGCCTTTAATTCAGCTTCTAAAGCCCCAGAATCCCAGCCTCCAGCCCCCCAAGTGCCCTGGCCGCTTCTGTAAAGTGCCAGAGGAGCAACAATTCTTAGTTAAACCTCCCCTGGCTGACCCAGCTGTTGTTGCCACTGTTCTTGATAAACATTCCAGGCTGCTGCCTTCCGTCTCTCTCCTACCCACTGATAAAGATAGCAAATGCATGGATAGGATGGGAAAGAAAGTTTACACTTCCTCCACTTTAGCATTCAGAGCCATAAATTATCAGACCCACATGACTAAATATGCTCTAGACTTAGTGTCTCAGGCCTCCTCCATGTTGGCGTCTATGCCTGACAGTCAAATTAAGGCTGACATGGCCTTCAAACTGTCCTTGGCTCAGCAAGTAATCAGGCACTCAATCAGATGCAGCTATGATGTTGCAGAAGCATCTGCCCACTCTGCAGCATCTGCTTCTGTCCTTAGGAGATACTCCTGGCTAAGACTGCAGAATCTACCGGAGGACTTGACCCCCCCCCCCCCGGATCACAACTTCCTCTTTGGGAAAACAATCTGCAGATCTCTTCAAAAATCTGCAGGAAAAAAGTAAGGAATTACAGGACATCAAGCACCTGCTGGTGTCACCCCTTCCCAAATACTACAGGAACTACCTGCAAAAATACTTTTGTAGGGTGCAACCCTCCTCAGCCAGCTGCCTCCTCTTCCAGGTCTAGAAAAGGGGCAAGAAGGCCTTCTTCGTCCAGACCTAATGTACCACCTCCTCAACCCAGACAACCCTTTCAGGATAGAGGAGGTCCCAATAATGCGTGACTGCCTGGCCCACCTTCCACACTGTCTCCCACTCTGGCAAGCCATCACCACAGATCAATGGGTCTTATCCATTATCCAAAAAGGATACTTCTATCCTGGAAAGAAAAAACACCCAGGAGAAGTATCCCCCCCCCCCCCAAAAAAAAAACAAAATTCATCTCATACCGCAAGTCTTGTCAGAACTTGTAAAGCTAGGCACCGTAGAACCTGTCCCCTCAGGACAGGAAGGAAAGATATTTTACTCTAGTCTCTTCCTTGTCCCCAAAAAATATGGCTCTGGAGACCCATTTTAGATCTTTCCTTTCTAAGCCTACATCTTCAGGTACCTTCCTTCACTGTCACTACCCACCCTTTTGCCTCTTATTCCACCCAGAGCCTTCATGGCCACCCTCGACCTCGAAGAAGCCTACCTTCACATACCAATCAGGACTTCCCACAGGCAATTTCTGCATTTCTCTGGACCATCCTCTCATTTCCAGTTTACTGCCTTGGCCTTTGGTTTATCCACTGCCCCTTGTGTCTTTACAAAGTACCTAACCCCAGAAATTGCCTTCTGCAAAACGTAGGGAATCCAGATTTACCCTTATCTGGATGACATCTTAATACTGGCAGAGTACAAAGATACCCTCTGAAGGCATCTGCTCTTCACCACATCCCTTCTGCAAAATCTAAGATTTATGATCAACCTCCCAAACTCCTCCTTAAACCCAGGCCAGGACAAAATTTTCCTAGGCTGCAGAATCAGGACGGACACAATGAAGTCCTTTCTCCCACAGGACAAGGTTCTGTTCCTGACTACCCACTTACAAGAAACCCTCCATTCCCAGAAGGTGACGGCAAGGCAATTCCTGCATCTTCTGGGCTTAATGGCAGCTACCATCCCCATGCTACCACAATGGCCAGGATGCATATGCGCGAGCTACAGTGGTACCTCAAAAACATTTGGCCCCAACACCTACATCCCTTGGAACAGGAGAATGTTCATCGTGTTTCACTGTTGCAGCCCTAACAAATGGGTTATCTGGCTCCCGGTAGTCCTCAGTCAGCCAGAATACCAAAGGTAAGTAAAACTGGCGTAGTTTGCCATCCGTTGTAAAGGACATCAGGGCGTCCGATACAAAAGGAGGCAGCCGACGTTACTTCCTCAGTCTTCCTTGCCACGGAGCCTGAAGCAGAAGTTTTTCATGCAGGAGTCCTGGTCGGCAGTTTACCGCTGTTAAATTCCGACTACAAAGAGTTGAAGTTTACTACAGCTAAGTACCCCATTGGGGATCCTCTTTTCTTGCCTTAACGAAAGTCAGAAAAAGTTAATAATTGCCTTACCTGTTGAAAGCCGATTCCCCATAGAGATTTTCATTCCTATTGCATTATCTGTTTAGGCCTTGATTACGACGTTCCCAGTTGTAATCTTTGTGCCTCCTTTAATCTGCATACTATCCATCATCGGGCTAAGATTTTGGCTAAGCATTTCGGAGTTTGGCCTAAGTTTGTGGGTATGGCGTCCGCCAGTCTTCAGGCTTCAGATATTCCAAAAAAGTGTAAGGACAAGGACCGTGACAGGCCTCAGAAAACTAAGTCCTTGGATGAGGCTAAGTTGGTTGTCAGGCGGGAGCCAGTAAGATGCTTTTGCAGTCCCTGCAGTCCTCAGAGGTACAACTGCAGGCCTTGATTGAGTCCGAGTCCCTTAGGCCTTCGGCCCCCAGTTTGTCTTCCGACCTGTCACTGATTGCCTATTCTGCTGGAGCCGGTACAGCTAAGCTGACTCTGAGGTCAGAGTCCTCCATTTTGTGATCTGACAGCAAACTTCTTCCTTCTACTCCTGCTGCTTCGGTGGTTGCCAGGCCTCCTGAGTCCTTCACGCTTGCAGGTAAGCCTTCCATCCGTAAGCCTGTGAAAAGGCAGGCTCCAGTTCCTCCTAGTTCTCCTCAATCCCAGATGGTTAAAATGGCTAATGATTTAACTCTTATCAGGGGTGCTCAGCCTCACCCCCCCCCCCCCTAAAAGGAGTAGGGCTGTTTCTCCTGAGGTTTAGTCCTGTTCAGGATCTGTTTCTTCCAGCATTTCTGCTGATGAAGAGGAATTTTCTCAGGCTTTTTCTCCCTTTGAGGATTAAGATGCAGAGGAGTCCATTCTTTTGGCTTCTCCTCCAGAGGATTTCTCTTTTGTTAACACTTTAAATACCCTCAGGCAACATTTTAAATGGGAAAGCCAGGATCATCCCCAATCTAAGAAATGGATTAGGGAGTTTCTTGATTTAACTCAGCATAAGCCTCTTGCTATTCCCCTGTGTTGGAAGAAGTTGTTGATATTTTTCTGGAAAATTCCTTGTCTCCAAATTCGGTTCCCCCTGCTCCCAGGAAACCTGACTGGTACTACAGAGTCCCTGATTCTCATTTATTTCTTTTCAGGAACGCGTTGGCAGATCCAGTGGTTATTTCTCAAGGCCCTAAAGGGGTTAAGGCCACTGTTACCAGGAATCCTGTTCCATCGGACAGAGAATCTAGGAACCTAGATAGGTGGGGCAAAAAAGTTTATACCTCTGCCACCCTAGCTATTAGGGATACCAATTGTCTTTTTCATATGCTGAAGTACCAACAGCACACCTTGGAGGCTATTAAGTCTAAGATTGCAAATGTACCTTTTTTGGCAGAGAGTAAAGACATGCAAGATTTGTTGAATTCAGCCACTCTGGTCAATAAGCATTCTTTGCATTGTGGTTTTGACATCCTTGAGGCCTCCAGTAGGGCTATGGCTACTGGGTCTGTTATTAGAAGGCATGCTTGGCTCAGAGAACGGCCTCTTCCAGAACCTGTCAAGGCTAAGCTTTTGGATGTACCTTTGCATAAAGACAATCCTTTTGGAAGCAAAGCTGAGGAGGTGCTTAAGAAGATGGAGGATAATGCCAAGTCCATGCAAACTTTTAAAGATTTTCTGCAAGTTCAGCCCCCTCCCTCTAGCAGGAATTACCATTCCAGGAGTTGGACCTTTCCTGATACCAGCAGACAGAACCGTTCCAGGACTAGGGGTTACAAATCTTCTAGGGGACAGACAGCTACCCCTCAAAGGTCTAGGTGGTGGCAGGCTTCCACTTCTAAGGCAAGAAGCTCCAAGCCTGCATCTCAGTCAAAGCACTCTCAATGACCTTTTACAACTTCTGCCTGTTCTTGCTTGCCTGGAGAGTCCTTTAGGGGGAACGTTGGCCTTTTTTTTTTTTTAGATGTCTGGGCCTTTATCACAAATGACAAATGGGTGCTCAGAACGGTGTCCCTGGGGCACAAGTTTTCTTTCCATATCCCAAGGGATTCCCAGACGTTCCTCCAAACCAAAAGGCAGAAGTAGAAAAACAAATTTTGTCTCTGTTTCATCTGGGAGTAATAGAATCAGTTCCTGCTCAGCAGGTAGGCTAGGGCTTTTATTCCAGGCTTTTCCTATTTCCAAAAAAAGAATGCACCTGGCATCCTATCCTAGATCTTTCCATTCTGAACTCTTTTCTAGTAATTCTGAAGTTCAAAATGCTCACTCTGCATCAGTTGCTACCATGCTAGAAAAGGATTCCTGGCTGGTAACCTTGGATCTCAGAGAGTCTTATCTGCACATCCCTATCAAGGAAAGTTGCAGGCAGTATCTTCGTTTCAGAGTGGGCAAGCAACATCATCAATTCTCTGCACTGCCCTTTGGCTTATCTACTGCTCCCAAAGTCTAAACAAAGTGCCTGGCCCCAGTCATTGCTTTTTGCAGGCAGAAGAAAATTCAGATTTACCCATACTTGGATGACTGTCTGATTCAAGCAAGTTCTCAGGAGTAGCTATTAAAGGATCTGGAATTTGTAAAGACTCTTCTCTCTTCCCTGGGTTACACTTTCAACGAGGAAAAATAAAAAATGGTACCATCCAAGGAGATAACATTCTTGGGAGCGAGTCTGAATACAGCTGCCCAGATGATATATCTCACCCAGGAGAAGCAGACAACTCTTTCAGTTTACTTCAAGGACTTGACAAGCCTGTCCCAGCTCCCTGCAAGCTCTGGGATTCATGGCATCTTGTATTCTCATGATTCCATATGCAAGACTGTATATGAGGAAATTGCAATGGTACCTCAAGAACATTTGGTGTGAACACACACAGGACCTGGATATGATGATCCCTCTGCTTCCATCTCTGCAGACAGAGTTTCTATGGTGGGCAACAGCCTGTCTACAAAACAAGGACATGCCCTTTCGGACACCTCCTGCCACTCAAGTTCTGACTACAGACACATCGGACTGTGCCTGGGGAGCACACCTGGATGGCAGATGCATACAGGGACAGTGGAACACCCAGCAGATGCACCTGCACATAAATCTAAAAGTTGATTGCAGTTCAACAAGCCTTACTAGCCTTCAAGCACATTCTTTCTCCAGGGACCTTACTTGTCAGAACAGACAATACCACAGTCATGTGGTACATCAACAAGCAGGGAGGGACTCACTCTTACCCCTGTGCGGACAAAGCATGAATCTTTGGTCCATGGCAGCATACCTGGACCTGCATCTCCTAGCTCACTTCCTTCCAGGAAGGCTCAATGTTTTGGCAGACCAGCTGAGCAGGCACCCTGGATCCTCATAGGTTCATAGGTTGGTACTAGGCTATCAGCCCTAGGGCCTATACAAGCCTTGCCATAACAATTCCCTGGCTATTTCTTCCCACATTATTTACTTTCCTGGACCCCTGTCTAGCAAGGCGACTGACGTGATCCCTGGGGTGAATTTCCTTTCTCCCATCCAATCGTCAAGGTTCCTCTTGAAGAGGTCCAAAGAGGCACTCTGCTTGACATGTATGGGCAATCTATTCCAGAGTCTGGGGAGTCTCTGGGTCAGGAACCTATCCCTCCAGCATGTTTTGTTTATTGTGATGACAAGGTTTAGATCCCTGGAGCATGTAGCTCTGAGGGATTGGGATTTCTTTAAGTGTAGCATGTCCAACAGCTCTGGGTTTGACATGGCCTTGTATGTTAAGCAGAGATCGCCTCTGAGTAGACGATATGCGACAGAGTATAGCTGGAGTTTTTTTAGGCGGTCAGAGTAGGGCATCTGCTTTAGGCCTGTGATTCTTTTAGTGAGGTATTTCTGAGGCCTTTCCAGTTGTTGCAGATGTCTTGAGAGGTACATACCAAATGGGGCGTTGTATTCTATAATAGGTCTAATGAGGGATGAGTACAGTGGGACAATGACCACCTTTTTTCTGGATGAAAAGCCCTTTGTGATGAGGTGTGCCACATAGAAGGATTTCCTGACTGTTGTGGCGATGTGGTTATCGAAGGTGAGACCTCTGTCCACCTGTGTCCCTAAGTCTCTTATCACACTTTCTGTGTTTAGTGTACTGCCACCTATATGGTAATTCATGGATACATGTTTTTTCCCAAAGGGATAACAATACATTTCTTGGCATTGAGGTTGAGCCCATGGCTCTGGCACCAACCATCTGGTTCTGTAAGGCCCTTTGTAGAGTATCCACATCATTTGGGGATTCAATAATGGCTCCCAGTTTGCAGTCATCTGCAAACTTTGTTAGCCAGAGTCCCTTAGTGTTGACCTGTACTTCAGAGAAGTAGATGCCAAACGAGCGGCCCCAGGACTGAACCCTGAGGTACTCCACTTGTCACTTGTCTGGAGCTGGATTTGGAGTCGGCTACTTTTACAGTGTGGGTTCTATCAGTAAGCCATTTAGCAACCCATTGGGTGACATAGTGATTAATGCCCAACTTAGTAAGTTTATCTATGATTCCAGAGTGGGGGATGGTGTCAAAGGCCTTGGCAAGGTCTAGATAGGCTGTGTGGACCACCTTACCCTTGTCCATGGCTCTGGAGACTGATTCAAAGAAGTCAATCAGGTTCAGGAGACAAGATCGGCCCTTCACAAACCCAAACTGGGTGGGGTCCAGTGATTGAAGGTTGCCAATGTCTTTGTTTATAAGTTCCATGATAATATGCTCCATGGCCTTGCAGATAAGGCTTATCAGACTGATGGGACGGTAGTTTCCGGGATCCAAGGTGGATCCCCCCTTGTGGATTGGGATAACTGTAGCTCTGCGCCACTCAGTGGGCATGAAACATGAGTGACAGCTGAACAGGGCAGTTTTTTACAGCATCATTCAGCGTTGGGGCACACCTCAGGTAGATCTTTTCTCCTCCCAGGACAATCACCTTCTACCTCTCTTTTGCACCAGACAGCATCCCAGCAGGGCTTGGAGAGTGGATGCTCTGTCCTTCCCTTGGACGTTGCTATCAGTTTACGCCTTCCCTCCTCTTCCTCTTCTACCTAGAGTGTTGCTGAAGATCAGGGACGAACAACCAAGGACTATTCTCATAGCTCCGGACTGGCCCAGACAGCATTGGTATTAGCTGCTTCTCAGTCTCTCCCAATTCCCTCCTTGGCATCTTCCTCTGAAACGAGATCTTTCAGTTCAGGAAGGGGAAATTATTCTGCATCCTCATCTTCAAGCCCTTCACTTGGCAGTATGGCTCATAGTTTGACTCCTTCCTTACCTTCTTCCCTTTCCCAGCAGGTGGTTGATGTGCTGAGGGAGGCCAGGAGGCCTACCACTAGGAAGTCCTACGCTGGCAAATGGGAAAGGTTTTCTCATTGGATGCAGGCTAAAGGGGATTTTTCTTCTCGGCCTACCCTTCCTTTGATCTTTGAATACCGGGCTGAATTGCTTTAGGGTGGTCTTTCCTTTTCTTCTATCAAGCTCCATGCTTCAGCCATTTCTGCTCATTGTTCTCTTGAAAAAAACATTTTCTCTCATCCCTTGATGAAAATGTTTTTCAGAGGTGCTTGCAACTTAAAACCTCCCAGAAGGGCACCTACTCCAGCATGGGATCTTCATTTTGTTCTAGAGAAACTCACTCTTCCTCCTTTTGAGCCAGCTGACTCTGCAGATTTAAAGTTTCTCTCTTGGAAAACTGCTTTCCTCTTGGCTATAACTTCAGCAAGGAGGGTTTCGGAGCTGCAGGCTTTGATGGCTGTGGAGCCTTTTATTATTTTCCATCCAGACAGGATCTCTTTGAGAACCAACCCCTCCTTTATGCCTAAGGTGGCTTCTAACTTGACTCTTAATCAGTCCATAGACATTCCTACCTTCTTTCCTAATCCTCAAAATAAAGGTGAAAGGATCCTGCATTCTCTTGATGTGCACAGAGACAGCTCAGGTTTTACCTGGACAGGACTTAAGGATCTTTGGAAATCAGCTCAGTTATTGGTCAGTTTTGCCCCTGGAGCTCAGGGCAAGGTTATTTCTAAGCAAACCATTTCCAAGTGGATTGCACATTGCATCAACTTTTGTTATTCTTTTCATGGCAAGGTTCCTCCTCAAGGGGTTAGGACCCACTCAACTAGAGCAGCTTCCACTTCTGCAGCCTTTTACGGGGTGTTCCTACTAAAGATATTTTGGAGGCTGCTATTTGGTCTTCGGTTCACACTTTCACAAAACATTATAATCTGCCTCCATTTTCCAGAGCCAGGGCAGGGTTTGCCACTGCTGTGTTGCAGGGCATGATCTCCAACCCTTGATTTTGTTGGCTCCTCCTCCCTTTTTTCTCTGGGCTTTGGTAATCAACCCATTTGTTAGGACAGCAACATTAAAACACTATGAACATAGTACAGTTGTGTACACTTACCATAAATGTAGATGTTAGAGTGTATTCACTGTTGCAGTCCTGGTTTCCCTCCCTCATTCCCCATTTTGGTCCTCTCCTATTCTTTTTTCCTGAGGTACAGGCTGAATTGCATATTATTTGCCAAATTGGCATTTGGCTTAGCCTTTTTTCTGGGGGCTTCTGACTGTTATGGCAAGAAAGACTGAGGAAGTGACGTCGGCTGCCTCCTTTTGTATCGGACGCCCTGATGTCCTTTACAACTGACGGCATTTTTGCTTACCTTTGGTATTCTGGCCGACTGAGGGCTACCGGGAGCCGGATAACCCATTTGTTAGGACTGCAACAATGAATACACTTGAACATCTACATTTATGGAAATTGTACACAACAGTACTTTCCTCTCCTTCCATGTCTGAAGAAAGAAATCAGCTGGTGGATAAAGCAAGTCCATCTAAACTCTGGACTCCCACTGCAACCTCCCACCCCAACCCAAACAATGCATAAACATGCCTCAGATTCAGGTTGGGGTGCAACCCTGGCATCCTACAGGGTCCAGGAAAACTGGCACCCTTCTCTACAGAGCAAGCACATAATTATCAGCGAAATGACAGCTGTCCTCTTAGCCTTAAAGACCTTTATTCCCCTTCTTTTATTCCCCTCCTTGTCCCAGGGGTGCTCTGGATAGTGACCAGCAACACCACGGTTATGTGGTATCTGAACATACCGGGAGGAACAAAGGCCTACCAGCTGTGCAGGCTGACCCTGATGATATGGGACCTAGCCTCTCGCCACAACCTGGTCTTGCAGACGTCCTACATCCCCTCGCAGGACAACAAACAAGCAGACCTCCTAAGCAGGACCTCCTCACCACAGCATGAATGATGCTGGACAGGGGGGGTCTTCCTAGACATAGTCCACTGGTGGGGTACTCCAGAAATAAACCTGTCCCCCCCCCCCAAAACAGGCAGCTGCAGACCTTTTGCTCAAAGATACACTCCCCTCTTGCTTGGAGAGCGGACGCTTTCAGCATCTATTGGGAGGGGAACTTTTTTTATGCCTTCCCCCCCTTTTCAATGATTCAGAAAGCCCTCCTGAAAATACAGAAGGACAAACCAAAAATCTTTAGTAACACCCTACTGGCCAAGGCAGCAGTGGTTCCCCCTACTTCTCAATCTAGCCAAGGGCAATCACTACAAATTACCCTACAAGTTGGACCTACTGACACCAGACAAAGGAACTCTCCTTCATCCACACTTGCAGATGTTATCCCTGACTCTGTGGGTGATGAACCTTTGATCCCCTTCAGACACCACTACTCAGAGGACGTGCTTTCAGCCCTGAGGGAGGCAAGGAAACCTACCACCAGAAAATTGTACATGGCTAAGTGGGAAAGATTTACTATGTGGTGTCTGGACAAGGGAAGGGAGCTCTGTTCGCATGCCCCCCTTGTTCTCACTTGTGTGTCAACTGATTAAAAGTGAACTTTCTTACTCTTCAGTAAAAATACACCTTTCCACTATATCAGCCTGCTTGCCCCTGGAATCCTCCCTTGCTAGCCAGGCTCGACATTAAGCTCTTCCTTAAAGGTGTCTTACACACGAGGCTGCAAAGGAAACCTATCCCTCCACCCTGGGACCTCACTTACATCCTGGAAAAACTAACCCAACACCCTTTCGAACCAGCTGTTTCTTCCTTAAAGATGTGTACCTGGAAAACCGTCCTGCTGGTGGCTATCACTTCAGCCAGAAGGGTCTCAGAGCTGCAGGACTTAATGGTCTGCCCCCTGCACCACCTTCCACAAAGACAGAGTCACCCTGTGGACCAGTCCCTCCTTTATGCCCAAGGTGGTCAATGACTTGTCTCTAAACCAATCTGTCCACTTACCCACTTTCTTTCCCTCCCCCACTAATGAAGGGGAGAGAATACTGCACTCCTTGGATGTGCACAGGCAACTTAGATTCTACCTGGACAACACCAGAGCCATTAGGAAATCTGAGCAGCTCATTTTGTCTCCTTTCGCCCCAGAGCCCAGGGCAAAACCGTCTCCAACAAACCATCGCTTGCTGGATCAGGAAAACTTTTTCTGTTACACTCACAATGGAAAAGACCCTCTAGTGGGAGTAAAGGCCCATTCCACTAGGGCGGTGGCCGCTTCCAAGGCATTCATTAGAGGTCTGGACACGGTATCTATCATGGAAGCAGCCACTTGGTCCAGTAGTCACACTTTCACCAAACATTACAAACTGGACCAAGTTTCC
This sequence comes from Protopterus annectens, assembly GCF_019279795.1. Classification (NCBI taxonomy): domain Eukaryota; kingdom Metazoa; phylum Chordata; order Ceratodontiformes; family Protopteridae; genus Protopterus; species Protopterus annectens. The sequence continues at coordinate 951,945,808 of NC_056727.1, forward strand.
AGAGCTAGGGCAGGATTCGCCAGGGCCATCCTACAGGGCTTTGTAGAATCCTCTTCAGCATCCACCTTCCTTTCTTG